>NW_019174266.1:4837872-5109868 GCF_002260705.1 Seriola dumerili
ATCTCACAATTTATTCTTTTGTTTTCTCTCAATCCAGACCTTGGCTACTTTCCGTAAAGGATCTACAGCTGAACATTGAGATCCCAAATGACAAAAATGGGAACCAGCTCCTGCAGATATCTGACTTCCATATTGACCAGGTGAGTGTGGAGCCTCAGAGCGAGTCTCAGTGATTGAAAGGGAGAAAATGTAACTTTTGAAAGAATAATAACATTCTTCTTCTTGATGGTTGATTTAAAGAATAAAACAATCTTTAACTGAGATTCTTTCCCACCTGTCTAAAGTCAAGAATGAACTATCAAGCTTGTTGACCGTTAGCTAAGCCCACCCCTCTTAGTTACTGTCGTCATGCCTGTCAAGCTGTCGTCCGCATGCGGCACATAATGCGCACAAAGATAGACAGAAGCAGGCCAATCCCAGCTGACAGTGGTCAGTCCGTCACAGGGCTGACACACAGAGACAGACCATCCATGCTCACATTCACATGATAACATGCAAAAGGCTAAATCTGCATCCCTGGAACAAAAGGTTATGTCCCATGCAGAAAACATGGCAATAAAGAATCTGCATTGTTCTTAACTGCAGCATAGAGCTAGCTCTAGTTTTATAAGTATGATAATGAGAGAGAGTAAGATCAGAGTGTCACTTCATTCTGACTCTGTTTGGCTGCTTGGTTTACATACCAGGGCAACAAGGTAGAGGTTACATTTATATATTTTGTATTTTCAAACAACTCCCAACAATCTCCCCAAATCCAACACAGCTGCTAATGTTAGTCTGCACACAGTGGTGAAATGGTTCACAGCGGATGTACTATTGTGACTGGACTGAGGCTTTTTTTTTATTGCTACCTGTAACCCCAGTATAGGAGTAGTACCATGAAAATGCTCCTTGACCATAACATTAAGTTACAGGCTGTCCTACAAGACGTGCTGATGTTTGCAGCTTATGTAGGAGCAGACACCACGCTGGCTGTTTAATCCATTTCATTACATTTTTTCTCAAGTGTTGATTTTGGAGAGGGTATTAAAAAAACATCCTCCTAACTTTTTATAAACAGAGTATAACTTTCACTGTTAAGTTTGCTGAGCTTGGACAGTTGCAGCTCAGGGCAGGGTTTAGTCAGAGTTTCCTCTCTACTTTAACTTATGTTTTAGCATCTGCCATTGTCTAGAAATTGTCTCTTGCTGACAGTGTTTCAGCAAAAAGTCACATCAGCTTGTTATACATGAATAATGTAATGTTAGTCTTATTTAAAGAGTTACTACAAAAATGGTTCGAAATCAGTACAACTACTTCTTTAGTTTCCCTCTGTGGTCTTTATGCTAAGCTACGCTAACCACATCAGCTCCATGGCACATTGGTATTGAGCTTCCCATATTTCCAAAGATGTTAAAACTATTCTTTAAATTGCAAAGTGATATTAATTCTTGGTTGTAATGTAAAGGCAAATATAACTCAGCCTATCAGAATATTAGTTTACTTTTTCTGCAGATGTGAGATTGTAACGTAGTAACTGGTATTTTCACTCTTATGTCACACCTCAGAGAGATGGCACTCACTGTTTACCGCCTCAGCATGTGGCACAGAGCAGGAGCATCACCTGAGGACCTTTCACGCGTCTCCCGCTTGGTAAAGGCAAACCAACCAACTTCATTCCCAAATTAGAGTTTATTTCTATGACTTTATCTTTGGCAACTTTTTTCCTGAAGGCTGGTGTCTGACTTCTTCACACAGAATCAATCCAAACACCTTAACTCTGCCGATCCAGTGCGCTGTCAATTGTGGCCCTCCCACAGGAGAAATTGCAGTTAGGATCACAGGAGCACTACGAATAGATACCTTACACGCACGTGAGTGTGAAACTGGAATAACATGTTTGGTGATTGGCCCAGGTTTTAAACAGTTAAACCATGCATGCAATTTTCTCTATTCATCTTAGTGTTATTTTGCTTTGACTGTAGCGATGACAGCTTTGCAGTCTTTCAGCTGTGTTTATATGTTTGTGAAAACTGGCGGTCTGTTTTGATTTCCTCTCCAGCTGAAGTTTAAAATCCTGGAACTGGTAACCAGTGCATCGTGGAGCTCCCCTCCTCCAGCCCATGTTTTTTACATGAAGCGAGGCCTGTCAGACATGTGAGTCAACAACAGCTAATGTTATAAAATGCCTCTGCCCTGGGTTTGACCTGATCCGAACTGATTGATAAAAGCATCATAATTTAATTATATTTGTCATCTCTCTGATTTGTATCCTATCCATGTATGAACACAGTGTTTTTATGTGCTGAGGAAGATCAGTCCCTTAAAATGTATTTGAATTGACTGAAAGTATTAAAATGCTTTAATAGTACAATTGATCTAACAATAAAAAGGAACATATTTTGCTGCAGAATCACTTTCTAAAAAAATACCAGTGGGTTCTGCTACAGCTGATCGTGGCATTGCAGAACTGAGGCAGTGCAGAATCAGACAGTAAAGTTGGTATTGGAGCACACGTGCTGTGTGGTGCTCAGGGACCGAAAGGACCAGCGGCACAACATGTAAAAGTCTCGACATGTACACTAATCTTTGCTGCCATCTATTGGCCACTACCAGCACTCATCCTGTATCTCTACTATGCTTTCATGAACAAATTCCATAAATACTGATTTCCTTTCGCTGACATGTGTTATTAGTGTAAAAAGGAGAATGGATTTCCTGGTAAATCTGATTCTGATCTGTGCTGCAATTGATTTATCTTTCTTTAGATACAAATATATATTATATTATGTATGTGTGTGTGTGTGTGTGTGTGTATGTTAAGAAAGACAAATTGCATAAAACAGTCATTGTTTTTATTGTACATATGTCTATTACAGTTGCAGTTAATCATTTAAATATTCCATGTTGGGCCTGTGACGTCCACTTGCTGAGTATAACCACAATAACAAATGTCTGGATTTATAATCCACTATAATCATCATCACCTCAGGGGGAGTGCATTATTACTGTCTGCGAATGTCACAGCTGTGCCATCTTTTGTAGTCATTACAGTCTCATTTACGCTAACATACTTGATTTATAATTATATATACAGTGGGGTCTGAGAACCACTTTCCCATTGAAGTGAATTACTGCATTATTGTGTGTACATTAAAGTTTCATTTTTCTACAAGATCACCAAATAATAATATAGCTGACACCAGAGTTCAGTTTGTGTCTGAAACACAAATGAGATGTTGTCACATATCTCACCTTGTCTGACAGATATTTATTGGAGATCAGGAAGGAGGGAGATTACAGGATCCCTACCTGGATTATCATTGGCAGCACGCTGGAGGACTCCTATTGTTAGCTCTGCTCAGTCTGGCTCTATGGAAGGTAAGTCACCCTATCATGATCACCCTGATCACTGAGTCTGCAAAATATCAGCTATGCTTCAGAACTGCTGTTTATCCACAGTCAATAGCAGCATATTGTTCTATTATGAATCTAATATTGGTCTATTACAATGTTTAGAAGTTATCTTATGTCCTCATATATCCCACGTAACCCTGTGGGGTGTTTTCAGTCACTGTTTATAATGTCATGTGATATCTCTGCAGCACACATATTATATAACCCGTGTTGTCTGAAAAAATTAAATCAATTACTCAAATAAACTTTACAGTACTTTTCTATAGTAAAAGATCCAAGTCAGCAGTAACAGACTTCAGTGTTGGCTTAGACTGCCACCCGCTGCAGAGAAAGTCTGAAACAAGTTTAAAAGTCTGAAAAAGAAACACTGTTATCTGACTTTGATCATATGCTTAATAACTACTTGCCAGACATATTTTAAATATATCTCTGATTTACAGTGTACCTACCTATGAACTTGCAATTAAAGCTTCTGCCTAATGAGTGTAATGTAACAAAAAAGTTACAGAGCAGTATTAAATTTCCTGATAAATCTCTGACACTTCCTCTAGTGCCACCACAAGGTTATGTTTGGTTTTTTGTGTTTTCAACAATTATTAGATCGATTGCCATGAAACTTAGGACTGACTGCAGCCAGGTTACAAATATTTTCATTGTCAATTAATCAGCCAGCTATTTTCTTGATTAATCAATCAATCAATTTATGATTCAGTGACATCTTCAAATGTCCAACCAACAGTCAGAAACCAAAAGACATTAAGTTAATTATTATAGAAAACCAGAAAAACCACTAAATATAGAGGCTTATTAAATTAGAAAATGTTAGCATGCTAACACGCTAAAGTAAGACGGGAACGTAGTAAACATTGTACCTGGCAAACAACTGCATGTTAGCATTGTAATTGTGAGCGTGTTAGCATTGTGGCTTTGTGTTAGCATGGCCACAGACTCATAATCTTTGGTACAGTTGGTATTACGGAGAAACGGTTCCATGTTTGTGCAGAAACAGTAGCTCATCGCATTTACACTGAAAAATGCAGCATTACTTCTTGTCTAACTTCTCTCTGTGTTTGACTGCTTCCTCGCTCAGCTCGGCTTCTTCCGGAGGCAGAAGCGAAGAGACGAGGACGAGCGGGAGGCCAACGGGAAAGTGGCCGAAGAACGGTAACGCAGGCTGAGGGCCCCCAGCAGACACCTTTTCCACAGGGGACCCGACACTCAGGGACCAACCCACCTCCCCCTGCTCCCCACCACAACAGTGGCACCGCATAGACAGCTCCGCATGATCGCTGAAGCAAGGCTTTATCAGTGCACTGGATCTGTCCCACGCCACGACCCCTGACCCCCTGAAGAGTCAGCACTGTCACACTCACTTAGCATTCCTGCACTGTTACGACATCAGGGCCTTCTTGGTCTTTGTATTCACTGCCCTCTGTGTTGTCCCTTCAGAGATCTTGGAGCTCTCGTTTTCTTGGCTTTGGGCTGGAGCTCTGGTGCTTTTTCTGGCCGTTTGAAAAGGAGAAAAGAGCGAGCTTTGATCGATATGTTCCAAGAATTTCAGGCCACAGTTTGCCCTTGAGGCAAATGTCAGCCAGTCACTCTTTTGTCTCTTCCTGATGTGTATTTATTTAACTCTTATGGTAAATTTTGAAAGACATGAAAAACCTCAAGGGTGACTTGCCACCCAAACGCTACCGCAAATGTAAAGTTACGATACTGTATATTGAATTCGATGTTTAAAAGATTTTATCTGCAACATGTTCAGTTGACTTGCATAATAATTTATAAAGAAAAAAACTGAACTAAAGTCACCAGAGTACAAAGAAGATTCGCGATGTTTATCTTTCAAAGACTTTCTTGATCTTTTGCTGCAGAGAAGAATCTTCTAAATATGTATCCACTTCTTTTTTTAATATTTTTATCCTGGAAAACACGCAGGATGGTCTTTAAACATTTGATGCACTTTCAATTTGTACAAAATTAACTTGAATTTTGTAAATAGTCAAGTAGCATTTTATACCCTTTCAGTTTTACAATAGTTTCCAGTATTTTCCCACAGGTTTATGGCATTACCTTGTAATTTAAGCTACAAGGCAAATGAAACAAGTCAGCTTTGTGTTACCGAACCTGTCACAATAAGAGACGGTTTCCTTTCAACATGCACTGCATCATAAAATGCACTGCATAAAATACTGCTGGCAAAATTTTCAGGATTTGAACAAAGTAATTCAAAACAGAAGCCATAAAAATGAGTGGAGTGAATGCACATTGCTTACAGTATGCCAGCACCCTCCTAGTGTTACCAATGAATGTCAGTTTTTTCTATTCTGATAAGGTGTGAAGAGTTGTAGTACGCCACCAAATAAAACGTTGTATATGTCCTATGAATGTCTTTTTTAATGAACACCTGACGAGTTTCAACTGCAAAAAGGAGGCCTGAAAAACCAAGTGATGCTTATATGTTTTCTGCCAAATGATCAGATACACAGATTGGGAGATATGATAATGTCTTTTAATGTCGCGATGCAGACAGATAGCTGTAAATCCAGATGTTTGCTCCTGGAATGACAGCTGTCAAAATGGCCCCACTGTGCTCCATAAAAACACTAACGGTATGACTGAGAGCGAGTGACCCCCCTGAGCCACAAAACATATCAAAAATAGTTGTTGATATCTGTCTAAATCCTGTCCAGACCCTCCTGCTGCAGAAGATTCACACTGACATCCTCTCTCTTGGTGCAGGCCTGAAGCGTGGAAATTGAATAATTAAGGGGGAAAAAACTGAATTTAAATAAATACTGAATTACAGATAGACACAACCATAACTGAAAGTGTCATATGAATAACACCTTCTCCTCAGCACAAAAATGACAGAGACTGTCTGTAATGCTGAGGAATCAAGGACACGGATGAACAGTAACCTGATAATGATAAGACTTATTGACTGAAGCTGAATAACAATCAGTTATAACCAATCAGTAAGATCAGCTTCTCCATTGACAGGTTGTGGAAAATCATCCTTAAATCTCTTTAAATGATTAGGGAGACATTGGGAAAGGGCTGCAGGACGTCAAGACCAAAATCATTTATAAACTGCTTCTGAAAATTTGCAACTGCAGACTTATGGTATAACCATTTATTAACTTGGTGTTTGTCCAGCTGTTGATATGTGTGCATATTTAGTATGAATACCAATGTAGGGAGAGCAATACAGTAATTGTGTTGATATTAAAAAGCTGTTTTTATGACATTTTTACATTAAGAAATTCCCTGTTCTGTTTGAATAAAGACTCTCCTGCAGCATTGAGTCCTGTTTAAATCACATGTTCTGGTAATAACATGGCTGTGTGTCTCTGTTCTCTAATAATGTGGTTCTAAATGTTGGTAAACCATTAATGAGTACGTAGTGTTTCACACTTTCTAATAAGTTATAAATGCTTGGGTTTGCAGTTTTGAATGTTAGTATGACACTGATAAAGGAGTTTGAGTTTCTTGATTTGTAATGATCCATTAGCAGAAGTTAGTCAGTCACCTGCAGTTATGACTATTAATAAATCTAAATCAGGTCTGCAGTTGTAAATGTTAATAAGGTGTTTATAAATGGATTATTTTTTTTCCAGAGGGTCAAACAGTTCATTATAGGGGTCTCCCTAATGATTTAAAGAGTTCAATAAAAAGACCAGTGTGGTGTTGATGATGATTTTCCACAACCCATCAACACAAAAATTAGTTCTTATTATTAGTTTATAACTGGTCTATAAAGCATTGATAAATTATGTATTAACCTTTAATCATTGTTAGAAACATTTGTTGAGTAACATGTTTGAGAATGAGTTCTGTGATGGTCTCCATCTACCTGCAGGGGGCAGCCTTCCTCTTATGGTGTCTCTCAACCTGTCCAGCAAGTCTGTCCAAGAGAAACCTTTAGGCACTTTGATTACACTTTATCCACCGTTAATGAGCGGACAATCAGAGTGGATGACAATAACTCTAACCCCTGTCACTATAGATATCCATTTAACTGTGGTAAACAATATTAACTCAGTGGACGTCTTTGAATTGACTCCTACAACTGCAGACAGCTAAAACCATCTCTTGAAAAAAAAAGGTTTCTGAATGTTCCTGACTCTAAAATATTAACAGCAACAGAGCTTCTGCATGTCAGTTTAAAAACTTCAGTGTGTGAAATTTAACCAAATAAAAGTCAGATTTCTTTACAGAATTAAACTGACAGCTTTGCCATATGGGTTGTGTCCTAATTTAGACAATTAGAAAGTAAATTGCCTCCAAACACAAAGGCGTTTGGGCGGCCATCTGCAGATCAGAGCTGCGGGTTTTGTTCGGGCTCTCAAGGACATCCGTAATCTAAAGTCAAATGAGAATAATTGAAAGTGGTTGTTATTGTTCTTCTCCGAGTTAAACAAAATAAATTACAACTAATGAACACAGGCTGGCGTCCATGTAGTGCAGTGCTTTACTGAAACATGCCTCCCATCTGCCACTGACAATGCTGCTGAAAACATATTGATCTCTGAGGGGGAAATTAGACTGTTGGAGCTGCAAACGTAATAAGATTCAGCAAGACAAAAGGGGAAAGCAGCAACACAAACAGAATTAAAGATCAGCAATAAATCCTAGAATACCAAACAGAAATTCATAAAAAAAATTTAAAAAAGTGAGGTTATGTAAGCATGCTGTAGAACATTTTGCCATAAATAGACTGTAAAGATGAGACATACATTCTCCCCTGTGTGGAAAATTGTGACTTAGAGGAAGGTAATTTGCTTCACAGCTACACTTAGTTACTGGATTGATATATTCACCTTTTTGTCATATTGAATGTTAAGATGGGCCGAGACCCAATTTCAATAACTTTGGGGATATACAACAACTGGCTTCCTGGCATGGACTTATCATTGCAAAAAAAAAGTATCCTATTATTCTGGATGAAGAAACTATGGCTCACAGAAATTCACCTTGAGAGAATCCGATTTATTAAACAGAAAAAAAAACAGTTATACGAAAGAAAAAGCAAAAAGAAGCATGGAAACACTGTCTTCTGTTGTCTTTGAAAATGACGCTTCACAATGATTTAAATCTACACAGTTTTTGTACAACAACTTTACTTATATCTCAAGTAATTTGCTGCAATATCATCAAAATATATGTAAATGATATTGAATTAGTTTAGCTCAAAGTGATGCTCATGATATTAAGCACAAAGTAATTCATATTCAGTATCTGTGGTCCTCCTGTGGTTTCGTGTTTTTTCTTATCCAAGTCATGGGTCTAAAAACAGCTGCTGTCACCTGCTATTGAGATCACATAGATCAACAATATGGACCAATCACAGCACATACAGATTCAGGCAGGGACTCACTACTTAGCACACAAACCTGGCAGCAGCCGCAGCTTCCTGCAGCCAGGAGTCTCCCTCTGCCCTGGGTTTTCCTGCATCATCTGTGGAGGACCTGCACCGCTGCCAAACGCCAAGTGACAGCTGGAACCTGTGCAGCTATTATTAACCTCTTCCCTGGTCACCTGAGGCAGTCCCTGTGTTTGACAAGGACCACTGCTGAATACGAAGCCAACATTAACAGGCTCCACACCATCAAAATGGGTAATCAACAAGCACATGTACATGCACATGTATGTATTTAGAATTGATCTGAATCATTATTCACCAGCATCTGTTGGTGGACCATTTCCCTGCCCATTCAAACTCAATGATATTCTCTTCAATCCAACTTCAGAAATGCACCTGCTCTATCTACCAGGATGTCCACATTTGCTTTTAAATGATTTGAAAGAAACTCCAGAGTCCAGTGTGAGATCGGGTTATATGAGAATATATATAATGTGCTCTTTTTAATGTGCTTGGAGCGGTGGTTGAACACAGCTTAGACTGGAATCACTTTTATATGTTCACAATATGGGCAAACTATGGCAATTCTCTATATGCCTATGTGACACCCACAGTGTAGCACAGTTTGTAAAGGAAAGCAGGGAAATCAAAGTTAATGTACTTTGCTGGGAGAAGAAAAATCAGCCACTACGGTCCGTGCATGAAGTAGGTTATAACTCTTCTGCAGTTGTTCACGTTGTATAAAGAAAAATGCCACTTTAGGGGGTATTACCTAATTTCGTTGTCCTACTTGTGCTAAGTGTAAGTGTTTGTTGACGTTTGTGAGCTCTTTCTTCATTAGCCGATGCTGCCATGCTTTGAGGATGGAGCACTATATTATAATCATGGATTGTGCATTTAAAGGAGAATCCAACCCTATTCAATTAAATTTTATTTGTATAGCGCCAAATCATAACATAGTACATTACCTCACAGCACTTTGCAGGGTAAGGTTGTGACCTTACTTTATTATAGAAAGAAACCCAACAGTTCCCACAAAGAGCGAGCACCTGGCAACAGGGAGGAAAAACTCCCTTTTAACAGGAAGAAACATATGTGACACTTAATCCTTTTTAGTTAAAATTGCTTTCAAATGAATGAATTGTATGTTTATGAATGTTGTGACTATTATATATTAGTATTTTGAACTTCATACCCAGCTGCTGTTGGACTTTTACCTTCACTTCCCGCTGCAGTTCGTGGCTTTCAGCTGCAGCTTATGAACTTTGAACCTTCCTTCATGGAGTTTGTGTCACTTGCAGCTGGACTTCATGTTTGCTGGTTCACTCTTTCCACGGGACAAAGCGTCAAAGGAATAACAGCATTAGAAAAGTAAACTGTGGAACCATGATGTGGGGAACATGGATGTAGGTCTATTATAAAACATATTAGATTTAACTAATACAACCATGGTGGGGAACAAACAAACACCTGTAACAGACGGTGGAGCAGGAAGAGGAGGGATAGAAACCGAGCAGAGGGAAGCTCCGCACTGTTATACACTGACCTCTTGCGGTGAGTGGACAGTGTTGGCGCCATTTCGGATTTAAATATGGACGACAAAAAAACAACATGATGGCGTCAGTGAACCACTTGACTCAGTGTGCAGTCCGCGGTCAGTAGGTAAAAAAACTCGGATCTCCTCCTCTTCATCACGCCGGTCTCCAGGAACCCTCATCCTCTTACATCTCGTTTGCAGAAGAAATCAACTACCCGGTACCGGAGGTAAGTCCGACAGCGTCAGAGTTTTAAAGTTTATCAGAGAGCTTATATGATTGGGAAGATGACTCGTTTGCATGGTGAAAGCACAGGTTAAAACATAAATTCAATGCAACTGAAACATTGTCTGAATTTTTAGTTGTTGCTGGTCCGTTTATGTTCAGCCAGTTCGTTTTTTTTTTCTGAACCTACACTGACCCAGGATCTGTCGATGAATGCTGGACTGGATACTACTACTAAATTAACTGTTTTAATGAGGTTGTATTTGACACTAAACAGTGTCAGCTAGAATTAGCAGAGGGTGAAATAGGCTTTCATTTTCATTGGCAGCAGTAAATATCACTTAAACCACAACAAAGTAATGTAAGTGTAACAGACTTTGCGATGCGTTATGCTTTTTGAGGTGTCCCCTGGGAATTACCTTAGGACTGGTGAAGTGTTGTTGTTGTAGTTTTGTGCCTCTGTTTTACATTGGCACTAACTGTAATGTGTCCAGTTGAAAACCTGTTTTATGCATTTCTGATCAGCTAATTCCTCATTAAGGTGGAAGAAAAGTCCATTTACTGACTGTTTTGTTACACTGTATTGTTGGTATTTGTGCTGGTTTTGCATTGCACGTCACTATCTGTATTATGTTTCCGCTCTGATTTTTATTATGGCCCTGACCGGAAGTTGTGATTTGTATCCTTCCGCCGCTTAGACGCTATTTTCCGATGTTTTTCTGCTCGCCGCCATAGGCCCCTTTCACGCTGTGCGTCATGAAAGCGGAAGTAGTCAAACGCCGTGGGCGTTTACAGCCGGTTACCCTCGGTAAAACCCCTAAACGATGGACAAAATTATTTTCAAAGAGTCAATCCACAATTTGCCGAAGACTGCAATGGCTGATGTCAACAGAATCGCCGAAATGTTTTCATTAACATCAAGTTCTGAACTTGAGAGAGGCTAAAAGTTCTTTGTTGAAAACTTATTCGACTATCAAGGCGAGTCCCCTGATGCTAGGCTAACGCTAACTGGTTAAGTCCCTCGGCTAACTGTAAGCAAGCTCACTGTTTAACGATCTCTGGATATGTTGAGTTTATTTTCATAATCATGTACTTACTCATCCATAGCTAGTTTAATTTCAAAATGTTTTTTAGTAACTGAATCTTATATTTTCCCCTTAGCCCGGATATATGCAGTGTTGTGGATAGTAGATGGTGAAGTGGCAATTCAGGCAAGATGCCACCAATGAATGAAAAAGAACAGCCACATTACGTCCAGGTTGCCTATATGAATAATTAACTGCCACATCCAAGTTAATTTAGGCTACTGCGGTTGCAGTGTGTTCTGTTGTTCCTGTGTCTCGTCTGATGCTGCCTTTAAGTAGTTAAAGTTCAATTTAATTACGCCACAAAATTCCTATGTTCTTGATCTCAGGTTGATCTCAGGTAAGTCATGCGCATGACTCCACCCCACGTGTAAGTAGGCTGGGTTCAAATTAGGCTCAAAATGATTTTGTGCTTGTAAAGTGATGTTCACAAATAATTCCAATGTCTGTAGTTGTAAATCAACATTTGAAAACCTTTAAAACTGAGAAATTCAAGTTTATGAATGTAAAAAAATTGTGCTTATGTCAAAGAGATTTGTATTTGTTCATATATAAATGCTGTTACCATTAGTTTTTTTTTTGTTTGTTTGTTTTTTTTTGGGGGGGGGGGGGGGGGGGTGCCTGAATACTTTCTAAATGCATATGTCTAACTGATCTGTCAAGTTTAGTATTCTTTCCTAACAGATGCTTCCCACCAGGGAATAAGGTGTAATGTATATTATGTATTCATGCATGATAACTCATTTTGGTAAAAAAAATTGTAAAATTTCATTCATTGAACATTTACAGTGTTTTTGTATGTTTATGTTTGCTTGATGTCTAACGAAGACATTCAGTGTGACATGGCACTCTCAGCCTGATGATTCACTAACGGTTATTCCCTTCATGCATAAACTACAGCTGCATATTTGCTATTTTGTGTGGGGAGGGGGAAAGCCCCCCCCCCCACATTAGCATTAGCATTAGCATTGATGAATGGCAGAGTTGTTGTTATGTATGTTTCAGCTGCTTTTACACCTATATGTGTATTAAATTTAAAAAAAGAACAAAAATTAACATTTGAAACCTTCCTCTGTCTCTCTCTCTCTCTCTCTCTCTCTCTCTGTCCGCATCCAGGACATATGGAGACACAGAGGCGCCACCTCAGCTGCATTCAGGACCCACCAGGTGTGCAGCTGTACACAGAGACTGGTAGGCTGACAAACGGTGGGGTCAGCCTGCCGGTTTCCTCCTTAAACAGTTCATCCCAGTTACATGCGTGCATCTCATAGCTTGTGATTAAGTATGTTGTGTATTATCATTTCATGCAAACATAAAATTCATTTTTGGTCCAAAACCTTTTTCTTCAAGCCAGTGCCAAGTACTTCCAAGCTCCTGCCAACACCTGCCAGACAGAGCTGGACAAATAGTGAGTTGTCTACCCTCCCAGATACCAGGAGAGGCAGCTTTAGGGTACAGTTCAAGGTTGGAGTCTCCAGAGGTGAGATTCACTTCAGTTATCACTGTTTCCTCTAATGAATATCAGATCTATATTAACACACACTGCTCTCTATGATTATCTTTCAGCTGTCTTCTTGAACTGAACTCAGAGCGGGGGCCGCTGCCTGGAGGAAAAACATGCTGGCAGATGACATCATACATCTGTAGCTAGTGTGGCCAACCCAAAAGGATTGACACTGACCACACTCACATTGCAGGTGTGTCACACTGTGTGACTGTTGGTGGAAAGACAGGGGGACAACTTTTTTCTATCTTCATTATTACTTTTAATTAACATTGTTTATTATTTATTATTATTATTTACCTGACGTCTCATGATGATCTCGTCCAGTGCTCCACTGTTTTAGCTCTGTGTTTGGTCTCCACCAGCTCCTGAGGGAAATCTGTCTCTTTAGCTGCTATGTGCGCCGCTACGTTCAGCAGCTGCTCTCTGACTGTATCTGTCTGCGCCTTGCTGCTGAGGAGGTAGTGGACGGTATATATTCTATTGAATTGTGTTGTACTCTGTTGTTCAAAAATCTCAAGCTGACATGTCAGACTGGGTGGATGGGGATTCACCTGTCAGAGGACAGGGGAGGAGATTGCATAGGGGAGTTTACAAAATCACTGGGTGTGTACAACTGAGATCCCTTTGTTAGAGACCATGCTGCCACACCAGTAGGGTGCTGGAAACCAACATCCTCTGTTTGATATTATATATTGTTTATTTCTTTCAAATTATGTTTACCTTCAGTGACTCTTAATTTATGAGTTTATTTGACGTGAAAATTGTTAGTCACTGTTATTATATATATATACAGTTATTGTTAGTTGTATCATGCATTTAATTATGTTCTTTGTTAACAGGATAAGCTGAACCTTGAGGAATGTTTGAGATTCCTTTTTACCCTTTGGATGCATTGAGAATGTAAGATGTTTTAGTTACCCTTTCTTTATTATTTTTGTGGTATGCATGACAAGGTATTTACTTTAGTTTGTTGTACTGAAGAAATCATCCATCCTACCATCAGTTCCTTGTTGAATTTCCTGAACAAAATAAATGGCTAAATGGCTCTTGGATCCATGTGTTAAATGTGCAACACAGTCACTCGTAGTGACCTCAGTGGTTTGATGAGGATGAAAATGATGTGAATCATATGCTGTGGCCTTCAGTCACCAGTTCTCAACCCAGTTTAACAACCACTGAAGCTGTTTCGGCTCAACACCTTACTACTACACTTTATCTTGTTTTTTTTCTATAATTTGACAACTGTCTGGTTTATTATACATCACTGAGGTGTTTTACTCCTCTACATTTATTAGGCTGCCACATTATTTACAGACACAGCACTGTTCCTCAGTCATTGTGGTTGAATTGAGCTGCGCAACAACCCAAACCTTTTATGTTCCAACCATATATTGAACCGACCCCTTCACCTCTCCCCACCACCTTTATAAATAAGAATGAACGGTAACTTGCACACTGTGGGTGTGTGTGTGTGTGTGTGTGTCTCTCTTCTTTACCTTAAAGACGAGCTGTCTCTGTTCCCGGCACTTGACTTCCTTGTTCAATCTTTATTGGACAAGTTGGATAATGGAAGAAACTGACGCTTTGGTGCGCTGAATTGAATTGCACGTCTTCATTTAATGGACCATAACAAACGCAAAGCGTTAACAGCGTTTAGGCAGCATCGGCTAATAAAGAAAGAGCTCACTAACGTCAACATACATTTGCACTTAGCACAAGTAGGACAATGAAATTAGGCAAACACCCCCCCACCCCCAAACTGGCATTTTTCATTATACAACGTGAACAACTGCAGAACAGGCTTTACATGATGTACATAAATAGAAAATATTGCAACCTTGTGATTCTGTTTGAATCTCCATATCCATCATAGGTCCTTTTTTTAAGATCCCACATTTTGCTGGGAGTCCTGGCAAACCTATTATAAACATAATCTTACAAAGTGCAAAAAGAAAAGCTCCATGCAGCTGCTGCGTTTTGAAGTGGGGGGGGGGGGGGGGGGAATCAACAAGTCAGTTTGGGGAATTAAATAAAAAGCCGCGTTACACTGGCCTTACTTAATCTGACAAACACATGATGTGAAGTATGAAGTGTCCTTTAAAACGTTCAGACTGGGACACTGGCATGAAATCATTTTACAGTTAGACAACCAGAGCGAAAAGAAAAGAGGCATCTATTTTCTGATCAGACTGAAGTCATCGGGCGTACGGGATCATTCTGGAGCTTGATAAGCCTTTACGGTCTATGATGGAAAGCGTGTACTCTCCGTTGTCCATGATCTGGAGAGGCACGACTCCATGGGTCTCTCCCTGCGTAAAAGAGCGCGTCGCACAGCCCTTGCTGGTGGACGGAGTGGAGACCCTCCAGATCAAACCGCTCAGCGTCTTCCTGATCTCTGGCCTCATCAGGCAGTACAGCACCGGGTTCAAACAGCTGTTTGCGTGCGCCAGGCACACAGTGACCGGGAACACATAGGTGTGCACCATGTAATACGTTTTATCCCAGTTGACCGCGTTGAATTTGACCAAGACGCCCCAGAAGGTGATGGCGTGATTTGGCATCCAGCAGAAGAAGAAAGACAAAACCACTATAGCGACAGATTTGGTGACTCTAGATCTCCGTTTCGGGTTGCTGCTGTCCATGCTCTTCTGCCTGACGAAGCGCAGGAGCATCAGGTAGTTGACACAGACTATGAGCATAGGGATGATGAAGGCGATGAGTATTTTCTGGATGTGATAGAGGGCGAGCCAGTCGTGCCCTTCGGGGAACCTGAGGAGGCAGAGTTTTTCTCCAGCCACAACAGTCACGGTGGAGAAGATCGCTGTCGGAGCCGTGGCCACCGTCGCAGCCACCCACAGCACCGCGCACACCCACTTGACACACCGTGACCTCCTGTAAGTTTTTTTCTTCAGAGCAGAGGCGACCGACCAGTAGCGGGTCACGCTCATGGCGGTGAGGAAGAAGACGCTTGCGTACATGTTCATCACGGTGATGGAGAGGATGATTTTGCACATGGCGTCTCCAAACGGCCAGCTGAAGTCCAGCGCGGTGTCCACGGCCCAGAAGGGCAGAGTCAGCACGAACTGGAAGTCCGTCACTGCCAAGTTGATGATGAAAACGTTGATCGTGGATCTCTTTCGACCTTGTCGTAACCTCATGAGGAAAAAGACGAGCAGGTTCCCCACCAGACCCACCGCGCAAACTACCGAGTAAACCACGGAGATGAGTATCCTCAGGATGGGGGTGCCGTCCGCGCTCACATCGATGTCTTCGAAACTAAATTTCTCATCGCCGGGCGAACTTCGGTTCAGTGCCGCGCTGTAGTTTAATATTTCATCCATCTTTAAAGTTACGGACCGGCACTCACACCAGACTCTCTACTTTGCGCACAAGCTAGAAAACACAACACAAACACAAACGCCCCATGCGAAAAGAGTCTCCGGCTCTTTATCACCATTCAGCCGATTTTCATCTTCATCACACCTCTGTGAATGACAGCTGACCTGGAGTCCGCTTTTATACAGGTGTGTCGCTCCTCTGCTGAGCCACGATTGGTCGAATGAGACGTGACTGAGAAGCAGATAGTCCCAGTCACAGAAATGAGGAGACACAGCTGAACCGGCTCAGTGTTTGGTCTCTAGGAATTCATATTTAACTCTCGCAGCATGTCAGCTCATTTAGCCTGTGGTGGCAGGCACTTGGCACACTGGCTCGTGCGTAAAACTGTGCCAACAACAACAACATTTCTTCAAGAGAATCCAAATAAAACACAGGAATTAAGATAAAATTTGAGGAAAAAAAATCATATTTGAGCACAGAGGGTGTGCTATACTGTGGTTGGAGGAAGCCTGAAAGTTGGCACGGAATTAAAGAGATTCAAAGTTTAAAATAAATAAAAAAATAAAAAACCCACAACTTTCAGATATATTTACAGGTCGAGACCAAAGCAGATCCTGTAAGGTACATCTTCAGCTGCTTCTGTTGGTGCATATCACTTTTTTGTTTTGCATTAAAATCCTCTCTGTAAGCATCACCACCCATATCAGTGTGCGTTTCAAGCAAATGCCTGCACTTTTATAACAGGCCATCATAACATGGGCTGCTAGAAGTGATACGCAGAGGCCTTCCTTCATTCTCCCGGTAGAGGGGGCGCTAAGCTCGGGCAGATAAACACCAATAATAGGATGAAGCAGTATTGAAGAGCTTAATGACCATGTCGATTTGACCTTACTCCAATTGCTCATGTGTGATTGATGGTATGAAAACCACTTTGCTTTACTGTCTAATGAAAAGACATCTTAAGTTTGAGACATTGTGTTAGCATGACTGCAGAGCAGGGCCAAGCTTTTTCCACAGGTTTTTCAGATCAGGAACCCTCACTGAACTTCATGCTTTCAATCACAGTTTCTGCACAGACTTTATGGAGGTCTTGTCCTTGAGTTTGCACCGGAGAAGTCTTGTCTGTTCACCCTTAAAGCACAAGGAGGAGGAAATAAAGAACAGACTCAAACCCCTGATTTGAAAATATTTCTCAGACTCCCAGTGAGTGAAACAATATTGTGGGTAAGTGGGTCCTCATCTGACCCACAGAGAACCCGAAGGACCTCCGCTTTAGGAACAACTGCCAACTGGACTGTGTCACTTTATCCGATTTCTTGGAGTAGCATTCCCCTTTAAGCCTCCAGCTCCAGTCGTCCTGAGAGATAGCCCATTGTCTTAAGTCCACCCATCTGTGGGGGTGGCTCTGCGAAAGTTTGCAGAGCAAAGTTTTAAGCTGTCACTGGCTGTCGGGAGGAGACTGATGGAGGACAGAGGGGACTGCGACTCCTAAGCAAACGTTAACACCGACGGGCGAACAAATCAACAAGAGCGCGAGAATGCAACACACCCGCCCCGCGGAGCTGCACCATGTTCAGGCCTGAATTGGAGAAGTTTGTTGGGACTGTCACAGTTTAAGTGCACGGTCGCAACAAAAGCGAAAAGTGCACCCGGCCCAGATGGAAATCATTTGAACTGACAGTCGACGCGGTGTTAGAAAGGCAATAAATGTTTAACGTGTAGAATAACGTCCCGACAAAATGACCCGTTTGCGCTGCGGGCGTCGCGGCTCTGGGCGAGGAGTTTCTCCCATTCACTTCTTCATCGCACTCACGCTCCTGGAAAGCTGCAAAACGTTGGGACTATCAGACGAACCAGGTTAGTGAGTCTGAAAACAACAACTTCTAAGACTTTGCATTCATGTATTGATGGTTTCACCACGTCCTCTGGGGCTCTGTGTCAGCTTCTGTTGTGCGCATTTGCTCCAGACCTGCATCAGTGAAGTCAGACGGAGGCCGGCGGTCCTCACCGCGAGGGGAGGCCAGCAGGGACCTGTGTTTATAAAGCCGTGGGTTGACCACAGCAATTAAGCTCAAGGTTTAGCTTGGTGCAGTAACCGGAGAGACCTTCTTTCCAATGAATCATCAGAGGCTGAAGACCCATCTGCCTTCGCTAAAGGGCCCTTGAGCAAAACCCAGAATCTCAGTGCTGCTGCTGCTGCTGCTGCTCTGTGACTGATACTGACCTCTGACCTCACCAGAGGGGCAAGTAGCAGAATTTCACGTTGGGAACAGACAGGGGGAATTATTATTATTGTTACTGTTGTTCTCATAATGGAGCTGGTTTCTATTCTAGTTTGCAAAGTGTCGGGCCCGGTGCATAATCATCCCATCAATGAGTCCTCTCTTGTCTTGTAGGGTGCAGTCCCCCGCCTCCAGTCCCTACACTCTCAATCTATCAGTCTTCCCTTTAGTACGTGGTTTGGATGTTAAGTCAGGCCTCCCCTGAGATTACAGAAACGAGCAGAGCAAGGAATCTGGATGCACTCTGTCTCATCTTGTCTAAATCAGCTGTGTGGCATTGAGAGAAAAACAAAGTCCTGTCGGGGCATAACGGTTCCAGGTGATGAAGTTGCCACAGAAATACTATAGTCTATTTTCAACTTGCTAAGAACAAGAAAAGAAGTGGGACACAGACGTCCTCTTGAAAAGACACAAATGTAGAGATGCATCCGTTTCAGTGACAGAAGCTCAACTGCTTAATGAAAAGCTGTAATGAAGTCTCTTTGATTTAAAATTAAATACTTGTGTGTATTCTGTTAATTAAGGTGCTGCAGAGAATTATTACAAAATCCTTCATGTGTTCTGAAATGCCCTCCCATGAAATCAATCATCTCATTGGGAACAAGAAGTCAACCAGAGAGCTCATACATCCGCCCTATAAAACACCCTATAGATTTTTATTCAGTAAATATTTAGAAAATTAAAATCCAGATCTTCAGTCACGCTTGACTGACTGATGGCAGCCATGATTTCTGCAGGAATATTTGGGCTTTTCGAGGCTCAAGCGGAGCAAAATTTAAAGTGATTCAGGCCCATGACCCCTGATTGATTGCCATATATTTAGTTTTTGCTGTAACTTCATCTATAAGTAATAATCCAACAGATTTTCCTGTGTGGTATCTGACATACAGTGCTTTATGCCTTAAGGAATAAAAGTGAATGCACCGTCAGTGTCCTTACAAATAGTCGACATGATGGTTTTTTTTTTTAGCTCTTCATTCACTGAGGTATTCTTAAAAGCTGGTTGCCAGAAACATCTGATATCTTTTTGCGCTGATGTATTCTTGAAAATATTTGTGCAGATAATCCAGCACAGCACTGGATGGAGAGAGCCCTTGTCTCACCTTGTCACAATGCTGTGTGAAATCATTGTTTGCATTCTGCTCGTTTCTCCTGAATGAGATGAAGCTAAGGTCAGTCTCACGCAGGTTTAGGAGCAGGTCTTTGTACCTCGCAGATCAAATAATCAGTTTGCCTCTTATCTCGTCATTCAGAGCTCTTTGCACTCTTGGTGAAATCTGGTGAAATAAGTTATGTAATCTACAAAAAAAAAAAATCACATGGAAAATCCTCCCTAGAACATCATCTTAATGTGCAGTAATTTATTAGTCATTATGCAATTTGAAAACATCTTCATGCAGGGTAAAACTGCTGCTGCTGCTGCTGCTGACACCAACATTAATTCCCTCTAGGTATATGATTCATGAATAACACTATACTGGAAAAAAAGTCTTATATATATATACATACATACATATATATATAGACACAGCGTGGATGTTTGGATGTGTGTGGGTGTTCTGAAAGTGCACACTAGACATAAACATCGATTGTTCAGTGTGATGACCTAAAGTAAAAACATATGCAATGTTTATCAAGACTTAATCTCTGCTGAACAATAAAGTGGAGACACTTGAATGTGTGTTGTGTGACGACCGTGCACTACAGTCAGCGGGCTGCTGGTAGTCCCTGTTCTTAAGGCAGGTTTTCTTTAACCTGGTTTCAAAAAGAGGGAGGTCGCTCTCACGCCGCCTTTCATGCTGCTGATTCAGCTATTCCGGGTCACAGGAAATTGAAGAAGAATGAGTTTCACTGACCTCATCAAACCTGCTGCTCATCAGAGTAAAAAGTGAAAGGAGTATAGCAGAGAAGAATCCTGTAGCTCTGCAGCTGCATTCAAACATAAAGATGACAGATGAGACACCCATATGGGTTTGTTTAGAGTTTCCTCGGTTTTGTTTACAGCTTTGCAACCACTTAATTATTTCATTACCCTCCTCTTTCCCATGATTTAATAACCCTTCTTCTCTCACATCTTCTCTTCCCCACCTCGGCTTTGACAGAGAGATTCCTGCAGGATCTGCCAGAGTATGAAGTGGTTCGCCCCGCTAGGGTGGATGCCAGAGGTCACTTCCTGTCCAACTTCCTGTCGCACCATGCTCGCCGAGTACAGCGCCGGGAAGCCTCAGAGAGCCCAGTGGACTTAGATCGAGTCTTCTACCAGTTGTGGCACGGCGGCCACAGTTTGAACTTTAACCTCACCCTCAACCCACACCTGCTGGCTCCAGGCTTCCTGACGGAGAGGAGGTACGGTGGCCTGGACGGGGCACAGATCCGTCCTCCTGGATCCTCCCGGTGCCATTATTTAGGTGAAGTGTGGGACGGGGCGACCGTTAAAGGGAACGCAGCCATAAGCACCTGCGATGGACTGGTGAGTGGATCGACAAACTAGCTAATGTTACATACAAGTGCATTCAAAGTTGTTTTCAAAGGCCTTTTTCAAGTTGAGCACAGAGGTGTCGGCTGAGGTGCGTGTAATGACGATCTGTTCAGATCTGTCAATCTGTTCAAGTGGATGTTCAGACCTCAGACTTGTTTGACAACTTAAGGGTCATTTAGACAGCTGCACACCCTATATAGATTGTCCACTAAACATCGGTGTGTGTGTGAGCAGAGAGGAAATGTCCGTTCTCTTTTTAATCAGACATTTTAAACTGACGACAGACTGACACAGCATCATTGCAATGCTACATTCGTATTTCTCCTTATTGGATCTGGTCAATGACTAGAGAAATGTAATCTGCAGGAGACAGGGTTGATCATATGTACGTAGATTTTAGGAGGGATGCGGGGGGATACCTCCCCCTCCCTGAATATATAGAACATGTGCATTTGTCCCCACCAGTCAAAACAGCTGTGACGTGGCTCACAGATGTAACAATGTCTCAGAATATGAATTGTGGCAAAGGTAATTATCTCCCTCCCACACACACACAGGCACACACACACAGTGTTGTGATTGATGTGTGTCAACAGCGGCACAATGTCCCATCTTCTCCTCTGGCATCGTGCACACGTAGGCAGGTTGGTAACCATGGAGGAGCTGGAGGGGGGGGGGTCTGATATTTGAACATTTTTTCTCAACAAGTCTCAAAACCAAGTCATTTTTGAGCCACTAGGTAATGTTTCAGGATTACTTACTTTTTTTTTAGGAATAAATTACTTCAGGATTCAGAGACGGTCAACAGAACAGCAGCATGTGATTTGTTGACAGTGAGGGACATTTGAATTTGAGAGTCTTACTGCATTATATTCCATTATATTTTGAACTGCCACCTGGTGCCTGAATTTCTTCATCTTTGAGCTGCTTAGATAAGTTTGAGATGTTCCCTCCTTTCATGTGTGATGCTCTGTGGCACTGTTTGTTTGTTTGTTTGTTTGTTTGTTTGGGTTGTGTATAACTTGTCCCTGACGTTCTGTGTCAGATGCTGAATATCTCCTTACATCAGTCTTGCTGCGTTGCATTACATCACATTTACTCATTAGTCAGACGCTCTTATCCAAAGCAACTTACAAGTGAAGGACACCACTAAAGCTTTAGTGCAGTAGACAATGGCATAAGAACCAAGCACTACATCTATTCAATAAATGCAAGGAGATCAGGAAGAGAAGCGCATAGTAAGTGCTAGTTAGAGTGTTAGAAGTGTTAGAGGTGATAGGAGAGGAGGTGCTTTGTTTTCTACAAGTCGCAGTGAACCTGTTGCACCCCAACTTACCGCTGCCAGTACACGTGCTGTTGTCGCTGTTTACTGCGCCTGCCTTCTTCAGACTGGGACACTTGTAGGGTTATTATACTGCCCTCGTCAGTCCCGGAAGAACCGCATCTCCGGTACATCTACGGTACATTCGGTACAGATGGTGCTGTAGAAGAACAACCACACAAGTCACATTTTCAAAATTTTGGCATCGACTTTGTCCCAAAGTTATCTGTTCCTGTGACCTCTCTACTTCTTTCTAACGCTGCACCTCCAGTTTCTTTTTGAGTTTCAGACCCAGTGACATCGCAATTCATCAGATTTCACAAAAAGGCTATACACACCTTTCTTCTACATATACATATCCCTAGACTGATAGTTAAATCAGCAGAGTTCCTCTTTAAGCTGCCTTTCTGAAAAGCTTCACCGGCTTTGTTTCACTTCAAAGGTTGCAGTCACATCCAGAATTAAGTTCCCCACATGGATAAAAAGCATTATCAGTACAGTAATCTTTTTAATATTGATTATTGAATTAATTTTGAAAAGGAAAACCTTTCCATCAGGCAATTTCTTTTTTCAAATCGACCAAATTCCCACTGAGACAACTCCTTTCAGTTGTCTGTTTATTGACCAAACCTGTAAAGCCGAGAATATCACAGTTTCCCTCTCGACTGGAAGCAAATAAACTTTCCCCTAAGCAAGTAAGACAAGAAAGGCACCATTTTCATCTTTTACAGTTCTGTAAAAAAGTCAGAGACAGCAATAAATTTTTCTTCAATCAGCATGTCTACATGTGTGTTATGCCTTTCCATTCCAGGCACACCTCATTACACTTAAAGAGGCACTGATTAGGTGATCACCTGAACCAAATCTTCTTTAACGAGGAAAAGTAGCGGCTCCGTGGCAAAAACTGTGCGAGAGAGTTGAAAAGAAAAGTTCTGTGTGAGGAAAAGAAGGGTTCAGTTCTGTCTTTACTGGTGGAGGGATACAGCGAGCGTCAGGTTGCTTCCATCCATAAAAATTTCAAAGACGGCGGTTCATAAGAACAAGGTCAAGCAGCAAACATTGGAGACAACAAAGCTACAGACCGGCAGAGTGTGAAAACGACTCTCCACTGACCGGGATGACCGCCGACTCGTTCAAATGTCACTCAGCAATCGTAGAATAACATCGAGTGACCTACAAAAAGAATGGCAAACAGCAGCTGGGGTACGACGCACGGCAAGGATGGTTCAAAACAAGGCCCCTGAGGGCGGCAGGGCTGAAGTCATGCAGAGCTAGAAAAGAAAAAAAGAAAAGCCCTTCATCAATGAGAGTGTGGCTGAGTTTTGCAAAAGACCACAAGGCCTGGCAGTAGCAAGCTGGAGTAAGGTCATCTTCTCTGATGAGTCCACCCTTCAGCTTTGCCCAACACCTGGTGGTCTAATGGTTAGGTGACCCGGAGAGGCTCACAAGCCACTGTGACTCCTATTAAGCTGCAGCATGATTCACTGGGGTATCTGGCTGTTGTGCTGAGCAGGGACAGTAAGGTAAGGTACAGTTATGGAGACAGTTAGTGGATCAAAACTCACTGTGTGTATCAGACCCAAGTTTCTTTTAATTGGGTCCCTTCCCCTGTCCCTGCTCTACCATTGCTGCGTTTCTTGGCACGTTACCGCCGCTTGTTGATTAGTGGAACAGTGTGAAACCATTGGCAGGACCGTGTATCATGTATGCATGCACGCACACCCTTGTGCACAACACAAACAAAACAAAGATCCATTTTTGAAAAACCCGCTCCGCAGCGCTGCTAGAGGTTAGAAGCTCCACAGGGAATCTTTAATGAAGGAGTCACTTCATTTGACTCTAGAAGCACTAATCCGCACTCGCTTTTATTTTCACCCAGTTTTAGACCAAATGTAATTTAAAACAAACTTAAAACATTTTTATTTAATAATTAGCTGTTAATACTTTGCAGACATTTGCTTTTTGAAGTCTCCCCACCCACACAGACACATGGTATCCACATTGGTGGTCCTCTGCCAGGGCTGTACCACAGCCAGCTTCCCTCTTTGCTTGTTTTAGGACTTTCTGCTTGTAGTCTGCTCTAAAGCATCTGAAACACATAATCGGGTGAATTGAGGTCAAGTGACTGACGTAACCGGTTATGACCATTCTTCAATTTGGCTCTAAAAGAGTCCTTGGTTGCTTTGTCTTTACATTACACAGTGCTTTGCATTCAGAAAGTAAAATAGTTTTTGTATTTCAGCCTTGTGCTAAAATCAGTGTACACTCAATACTCCATGACATAACGCGCATTGACAAAGTAGCACCACAGAAAACAGCCTCCAAATAGATCGTACAGTTGAATCAACACTTTTTCAACAGAAACTGAACGACCTTCAGGAAGGAGGATTTATTGCAGGTTGCATTAGACTGCATTAGCTTTAGCCAGATGTTGCTTAAAAGAAAAAAATGTACCCATGGTTTCCCCCCTAATTAATTCTCCGATCGTGTAGATGGAGAACTTCTTTCCATTCAGCCTATAGAATCAATTTACCCAGGTTAATGAAACTGATTAGCTGCTCAGCTACAGTTCATTAAATGCTGAAAATGTAATTGCAGTCGGTTTTAGATGCTGGTGTGGTCCTCACTCTTCAATACCACTGCTACCAACAGAGCATCACTTGAAAGCAACGGTGCAAGTTTGTTTACTTTGTTTCTCCCAGCTGGAGCTCAGGTTGTCCAGCTGCTGTCCTTCAGGCTCCTGCAGCTCAGACATGAGAGGAAGAGAAGTTTTCCTCAATGACCTTTTTAAGTAATAAAAACTGAACAAACTTTTTCTTTTGTTTGTTTGTTGCTGGCATTATTTTTGACTGCAGAAAGGGATGAAAAAAGTGGACACTTTATCCACATAGCCATTCTTTCATCTCAAATCCTGTGTGCAACTTTTATGAATTTATTCATGAAAAGTACTATGAGGTTGCACTGTAGAACATTTGGCACTAAAGCTAAAGATTATCCAAAGCTTTTATTGGCAAATGTTGAGATGAGCATTAATGTTTTTTCTAGTTTGTGATATTAAACACATTTTACACTTTAATTTTTTGTGATGGAGGAGTAATAAATACTGTGGACTGATGAGGAGAGAAAGCCTTGAGATTCCTTTCCCATTGTTTGAGGCGTCTTTGTGGATGATTTCATGTCTTTTTCTTGGAGATGTTTTTGACAGAGTGGCGTGTCCCACATTTTCTCTATTTGGAAAATGTCTTTGACTGTTTCTGTGTCCAGCCTTTATGCAAGGAGCTGGTAAAGTGTGTGTGTTAATGTTTTAAAGCATGAGTGCTAACTTCCACCTGCTTTATTTTTGAGATCCTAATGAGTTTTTAAAGAATATCACTGTCATTTGAAAATGAATCAGAAATCTTAAGTGTGGGCACTTTACTGTATCAGCTCCTTACAGTACATGCAAACAGGGCATTACACCTGCTTTGTGACTTGTATTCAGATAAGTGTTCAATCACTGGTTTAAAAGCATCATATCAGTCACTTAATGTCTAATTATTGTTCCTGATGTTGCACCGTGGCATGAGTCATCACATCACTTTCTTCTTCACTGTCGATGACGGTGTAAAAATAAGTATTTTAGTTAAATACCCCAGTCATTACTGCCAGATTTGTGTAAATAAAGAAGCACTGGAGATCATACGCACCCCTGTGGATCCTGAGTATTTGGTGTGCGCTCAGTGAAGCAGCAGCCTCCCATAACAGCCCTCTGCGACCAATTACTGAGGAGGTTAGGAATTTTAACAGTTTAGATCTAAACTGCCGTCCAAAGAAAAATCATCCAGAATTTTTTTGCCAGAGCAGCTGTGGCAGGCAAACAGCAGCCCATTGGCCAAAATCTGGCCGTCCAGCAAAAATATCTTGTCCTTTTGACATAAGCAGAAGTTTCACTTTCTTGTTTGCACAAAAAAACTTTCACAGACCTGCTGTAGATAGAAATGTAAAAGGATAATTGTTTTATTTCTGGAGTGCATTGTATACATTACAGACCGAAACTGTTTGATTTTCACGAGCGCAATTTATAGGGTATCCAAGCAACCGCAATTAGTATTGTCGTTACATTTCAAGTGTCCTTTAAAGCTAAGCATTATATAAATCTATTGTCCTGCATCAGAGAGCCAATAGCTGAAATCCTGTTGGGACAAAGCTGCTCTTTTTCTTTTGTGCAGACACAAGTACGTATGTAATGGTTAACAAAAGCATTTGCCATCTTACTCTTCAGTGCATCAAAACAAATATCTACATGGTAACTGAAGCCTTTGTACAACCAAAACACATGGAGAGCAAGATTTAAGTTGCTGAAGTTACAAAACACACTTTGCTGAATCATAAATGTCAGATGAACACGACTCCCCTTATTTCCTTGAAATATTGTGTATATACATAAAAAAAAAAGAAAAGAAATTGTTCAGTCTTGCAAAAACAGGGTTCACTCCAACAGTAATACACGCTGATAAGTTGCATGATTTGTTTGTTTGTTTTTCTTGTTGACGCTGTTGCTTAAAAATAAACTGTATTTTTATGTATTCCTGTTTATATTGTATCTTTCCATCACAGTGTGTTCCTTGAGGAGGTGGGATTCCACGTTCCTGCGAGGTTTGGGTCGGGCTTAAAAAGTACAATAATGTAAGAACTCGGTGTGGAGTCACTGGCAAAATAAATGTTTCAGAGGTTTTTGTCGGTGAGAGTGGCGCAGGGACAACGTGGTATTTTTACAGAGACTCGCAGCCCACACACACAAACAGAGCGCGAGGATGTTATTTACGCAGCAGATGGGCACATCGAGGCAGCACTGTCAACTCTACAAATACATTGCTGCACATTACAGCAATGCACAGTATGTTCTGTAGTGCAGTGTGGTGATAGTAACGGCGAATGTCTTCTTTACATTGTCCCTGTGTATGAAAGTCATCTGAAGCCAATAAAGAGTGAAAACACAGACACACGGTGGATGTCTGAAGCGAGTGAGTGTTGTGCAGATGATGTGAAATCGTGCTGAATCCAAAACGCCAAATGGGTACAAATGAGTGGAATAGGAAAAACTACTACACACGTTGTGATTTCATTTCACCTGTGGCTCACTGCGTCAGTCTGGTGGTGTTTTTCACACAGTCGTGGGTGCGTTTTCTAAAACAAGGACACAATTAGACATTGCGAAACATGTCGGATGGAATGGAGTCTGAGCATTCAGTTCCTCGTGTTCATGCCGAGCTTAATTTACATTTCACATTTGAAGATTCTCTGTTTCGCTTGTTATCTGTTAGACATGGAGACGGTAGCATTTCTGCAGCATAGAGATTTTCCAGGAAATGACTTTGTGCAAGCATTTGGGGCAGTGTAAGTTTGGCTGTTTACCTCAGGTGGCGATATAAGAACAAAGCATCGATACCAAAGGCACTACAGCTTCTTTGATCATGTCAGTCTGTCTATCTTTCAACACGGCGTCCTGTCATGGCGTGTGCAGCAGCTATTCTTTGAAGCTTTGTTACTTTAAATTTTCATTACTCACCTTCCCCCAATGTAGTACACTGTATTTGTTCTTGCTATATATTGTAGGACCGGTCCTCCTGTCTGAGCTTCAGTGTGACCCTTTGACAGCTGAGGGAGAAAAATAAATAGGGGTATAAGATGAGTGGGAATTAAATATAGGGCAAGGATGGCTGAAAAGAAAAAGAAGGGGGCTACTGGAATTCGACTTTGGCTCCGTGCCAGTGTGGTTTAGGGTGCAGTAATTTATGTGACATCTGATCTTTCCCCCGTCTCAGTCGCGCCCTGGATGTCTGCAGCAGACGTGAGACATCAGGCTGTTTATTCTGCTCACTG
Organism: Seriola dumerili; assembly: GCF_002260705.1. Classification (NCBI taxonomy): domain Eukaryota; kingdom Metazoa; phylum Chordata; class Actinopteri; order Carangiformes; family Carangidae; genus Seriola; species Seriola dumerili. The sequence continues at coordinate 4,866,269 of NW_019174266.1, forward strand.
GGCTGTTTCTATGTGCTGAGGACAAATCTGCGTAGTGGGCTTCCAACGCTTTCTCCTCAGGAGCTGCACCACATTAAGCAGCTACTGAAAACAGACAGACAAGATCTAAGATAAAATACTGAATATATTATATAAAATGGAGATGGTTCCCTTAATTTTATGCATTTTTATATTTATTTCTAACCAGGTTTTTTTTTTTTTTGCTGGCTCAGCGTTAGGCTAAGGCAGGTAAATATAACTTGTTTTCATCTGAAGGCTTTAACTGGGAACCACCTGCAGGGTGTGCTGAGTTTGTACAGCAGCATCGTCACATTCAAACATTGTCAATATGAAACTAGTCAGAAAAAACAGTTATAAATATATTTATTTCTAAATATATAAAGTGATGTGTGAATGGTCAAACTTACTGACTTGTACTTGATTTGTGAATATTGTACTGGGAAAATATTCTATTGTGTGTGGATACATGGGTAATGTGGGTCTGCAATTACCAATTATTTAACTTGCACTTAATCTGCTGGTTAAGATCTTGGTTAATTGATTAATCATTTAGTCTCTAATACACCAAATAATCAATTTACCACAATGTAACATAAATAAAAGCAGTTCATTCTTACATTTAAGAACCAGGAACCATCAAATTTAACATTAAAAGTTATTTTTTAATGATCCATTGATAATCAATCACTGATTCGTCTTTTAATCAACAAATTGATTAACTGACTAATCGTTGCTGCACAAAAGGGATTCCACCTCATGACATATCTAAAGATTAAATAAGTGTTTTTTGAAATATTGAGCTTTCTTTTCTAAATAACTCAATATTTCACCAACTCCTCTGTGACGGTCGTAATTAAGAGTTATTGATATATATTTAGAGGCATGAAGAGAACACTGACTTGTGGCCTTTCTTTTCTTCAGACAGGACTGTTCAGGTTGTCTGATGAGGAGTTTTTTATTCAGCCTCTGGAGAAGCCGAGCCACGAGACCTCGGCACCACAGGCCCATGCCGTCTACAAACGCCACGCGTCCCCTCCCTCCTGGAGTCCAGTCGTACAGCCGATCTCAGGGAAACAAGCTCTCAACGGTACCTGCGGACTCAAAAGTAAATCACCTCTTTCTTTTTTTCTCACCACACGCACTATATATATATATATATATATATATAAAGTGACACGTAAAAGTTTCACAATACTTAAAAAGTTGACTTTTTATTTGTTCTGTGAAATTGCCCAATAGCACACAAGAAGATAAGTAGCCCACATTATGCTGAGTTTTACGCATTTCTCATAAGGCACAGGGCACTGACTGACCAGAATGAAGATGATGACTGATAAAATGTTCTTGTTCCTGTCTCCGGCTGATCTGCAGAGGGCAGCAGTAGTAAAACAGTGAAATTTATTCGCTCATAATTAAGCTATTTAAAATTCTGAGTCGGCTTAACTGACCTTGAAAGAATACTGAGCATCCCACCGAGTGGATTTGAGGAGTGTCTGGAGTTTCTGAATGTTTCACTTGCCCAGGTTTTTGCCACCTGAATCTCTTCCTGACATCAGTGCAGTCATCAGTGCAGTGGTGTGTCACTAATTGGTAGGTTTAACTTCTTTTTTTTTTTTAAAAGAACCAATCAGACTCAGGTATTCAATTTTTTGGCCGTATGCTGATGTGAATGGAAGTGCTCACAGGAAGAAGAGTATGAGCAGCGTGAATCAAACTTTTCCTATTTATACGCACAGACACTGATTTCAGCTTGTCCTGGACTTTTTTTTATACAATCATCTGCTCCACAGCTCGTTCTGCCAAAGCAGTTGACTTGGGTAATATCATAGGTATTTAATATACTCTAATATAGACATAACCGACCGTACAGGTTTACTATACATCTATATTGACATCGACAGAATATCGTTTTACAGGCAACGTTACCTTTGGTATTTGCTGACATCAGATGTTTTCCACTTCACCCGATCATTTATCACATTTCCCTCACGTACAGCTATCAACAGTAAAATAATATACAGATGATGACTGAAAGAGTTATGTCACTCACTGAGCAAGTAACCAGTGTATTATTTACCAAACAGAGACGTCTTGCTGTAATCTTTGTCGCTCATGCTGTCCACTCTCGTACTCTGGATCAGATTCGGGCTCAGACACGCACAGATGCAATTGAGAAGCTGCCATCTCTAATAAATCATGTTACTTAGTAGTTTGACAGTTTTGCTGTAGGAACCCTCCACAGCGTGAGAAGACACACGCGCTGGGTGCTAGAGCTCGGCAGGACTCTGGAAGTTGGCCAATCAGATGAAAATGGGAGGGGGGGTTAAGTTGCCCTGAGCTTATGCTGCCTGCTTCAGTTAGAGGAGCAACTGAGGAGCTGCATAACAGGCAGTATGAGATTAATAAGGATTTTTACTAAGAAGCTACTCAAGAGAAAATATAGAGCTGGAAATGAGCATAATGGGTCCCCTTTAAGCTTTATTCTACAGGTTAGGGTTGCTGAGGATAAGAGTTAATGATGACTGTCATGTATACGTGATCACAGTATTAGTTCATATTGTGACATACTGTTGTAAAAATTTCTGAAAAATGTCCAAAAAATGGAAATATCATACTTAAGTCCAGTGTTGCCCACACTGGCCTGATGAAACACACATGCTCTTTTAGAGAATTCACCGTTAACAGTTACTATAAGATATTATCTTCATCATTATTGGTCACAGAAAACAATAAGAGAGTTAACATGTTACAGCATCAACAAAAGCGCCTACAGGCAGGTCGTGGAGGATTATTAAGAAATCTCTTTGATATATGTGATTTTATTTTATTTTATTTTATTTTTTGGAGATTGCAGGTTGCATGTTGAAATCAAATAGATTTTTAATCTATCATTTGTTATGTAATGATTTTGAATAACAACTTTAATTAAGGAGAAGAAGAGTAAAAAAAGGCAGAGGGGCCATGAGCTGGTTTAGGCCTTTGATGAACAGCAGACTGTTTGTGGCAGGTTAAAACTCATACCTGCTTTGTAAGCACGCACCGCACCTTTAGAAAGAAAGTTTTCAATGTCTATTTCTATCTCCAGATTCCCATCAAAGTCTTGAAGACATTGAGCGACAGCGGGAGCGCTGGGAGCACCGCCAGCAGAGAAGGAGGAGAATTCGTCAACGCTCAGTCAGCAAAGAGAAGTGGGTGGAAACCCTGGTGGTGGCTGACCCTAAGATGGTGGAGTATCATGGGAGCAAAGATGTGGAAGGATACATCCTCGCTATCATGAACATTGTAAGTATGTGACACATGAGCAGTAACATTAACGTGACATTTTTTAAGCATTGAAATCCATGCGGTTTGAAGAATACAGTATAGCATTATAGCATTAGCCACTTCCATGCTGTGCTTCACTTGTGGCACTATGCGACTACAAACAAATACAAGATCATGAGGACCTCATGAGGACATATCAAACACAATAATAATGCAGACAAAATGTCGTTTTTCTTAGAGCACAATTCAGAAAGTAATCTGGTACAAAAATATGATGATTTGTAATAACCTGTAAAATCACTGTTGGTGAAACATTATGTTTTGTAATGGAAATATTAGGAGTACTTGAATTACACAGTTTAAGATAAAATTGTAGAATAGTTTCATAGATTCGAATTACTACAAAAAAAAAACTCCTCCAGATGTTTAGAACGCAGGATGTCTGAACATCTTCCCAGATGTTTTGGATGATACCGCTGTTTGAGACCTGCTGTTTGTTTTCCCATCCTCGTGTCGGGTAATACAATGACTTGATTCAACTTTTCACATCTACATTTTTTCACCCCTGACCCCCAGAGCCTTTCACAAAAAAATGTTATTACTACCTCCTAGTTAGGGGTTAAATAAACTGACTCCTCGCCTGGTATTGATTAACACATGAGTAGGTCTTTCCAAAATATAGTCATGTCTGCTCTGACTGCAGCTACTGAAAATGCTATCAGAGGACAGAATATCAGGAAAGGGATTTCACTGACGGAGAAGCCCACAGATTAACTGACTTAACAGACAATAATACACAGAGGAAGCAGCCATTATTCCCCACATCCTCTCGGCGTTCTTTTTCTGAGTCCTTTACACTCTGGCTTTGAACTTCCAAACAATTCGGTTATGTGAAAACAATCTTGCGCAGCTCCGAGGGAAACGGCCTCTTACGAGTGTCCAAACAACAAGTTAATGGCACCGTCTTCCGCAGCTACCCATCTGCTCCATTGTCGAGTCGCAGACGCTGTCCTGAAGCTGTCAGCTTCACAAGGGGTTCATATTTTTGTACTCTGCTGTACTGTAAGCGTCCAGTGGGATGATTTATACACGCGCAACAGCCAGGAGAGTCGATCTCAGCAGAAAGAAACTGGAAGCCCTTTCACCGAAATAGCTCCCAACTTCCTTTCACATGGTGATCTGATGGTAAATTATCGCATTTCCTCCGGGATATTTATTATCGCTGTGTATTAACAAACAAGCAGACCCTAAGGACATACAGTAAATATAGATGCAATGGGATTTCAATATTAGGTGCAAATGCACAGAAAGTGGCTTGAGAGGAAACATGTAAAATAACAGCACATTTGTTGCCACAAATGGAGAAAAAAAAAAAATCGCTTTAAATAGCTGCGGCTCTGTTTTTATTCACAAGATAAACAATAGAGAGAAATGGATAAAGATAGACTGTAAGCATATTTATTTTTACTGATAAGCTTTTAAAAAACTGTTGGAAAGTCGATTCATCTACAAGACGTGCACCAAGAATATCTGTGAATGGGTGCTACTGTGAGAGACAATGGGTACAAACAGTCTTGATGAATTAAGTCCTTTATGTGTGTCAAAGCTGTTCTGTCTCAAGGGCCTCAGTTACACAACTTGTGCAGGAGGTTTAGTATGTAGATGTTTTGCCCGACAACAAGAAAAATGAAAGGAATCTGACCAATACAATGTGAGTGTTGCTTCCACAACTCTGTGTAGTAACTGAACTGTCAGATTCAAGTGGTTATGTTTAATTGCAGTTGTTTTTTTTTTATTTTTTCCATGGAGTTGTACATGAGTTGAAAAGTTGAAAAGTGACAGAATTAATGGTGAGAAGAAGAGACAAAGAAAAGTTTACACCTTACATCTGTCGCCTCTGCACACCTGACCAGTCAATACATGTGGTAAAATGGTAGCAACAGTATCCACTCACGACAGAAATACGTTCTGTGATATGGTATGTGTGTATATATACATGTGTATGTATAAACTGTGTGTTATCTGCAACAGGAAGTGATACATGCTGCCAACCTCACAAGGCATTTCCTACAGGCCTTGTTATAACAGATCAGCAGTGAAAGGCTTGTGTTGCTCTGAGAGGAAGCCTCCGGAGAGCCAGTCGATGATGATGATGATGATGATGATGCTGCTGTTCACGTTCTTGATCGGTGTCGGTTCCTTTCACCTGAGCGCCTTTCTTCCTCGGCTCTCACTTGTTTCTCCACACGGTGAACGGTGAACCATGATCCTTCGCTGTTCTCCAGTGATCAGCCCCATGCTGCCTCCTGCGCTTGGTAACGCAGTTCGAGAACACGAGTCACTGTCAAAGCTATAGACTTCTTTAAATGCAGTTCTTACACTCAAGCTTTTCATTAGGTTTTGATGCTGTATATGATGCTGGATATAAAATAACCCAGTGACAAAAACCATCCAAGCGAACCCTCGTTTTAGGGTGTTGGGTGCCAGTTTTTTTTTTCATATTAGATGAGCACAAACTAGAAAGTCAAAGCTGCGGTGACTCAGAGTTGAAAGGTTATTTTCGTAACATTTATTGACATTTGTGTGGTGTACTCTAAAAGTATAAGAGGTTAAATTGATATAATTGCAAGCTATAATCATAGATTGTTAGTCCTTCAAAGGACAAGGCACTTTAGATTTTTAATACTCAGTAAGAATGTGTGGAATAAATAAATGTTGAGAGGTTGGATTGATGTTACGATGCCAGACACACTTTATCAAACCTCTGAGGTGCGAGGTTGTTTGCTGTCTACATCCCTCAGAAAAGGCATTCCTCTGACTCGGGCCAGGTTGTGAATTGCTTGCGGCATAGAAGGAATCAAAATACCCAAACAGACATGACAAGATGCATCTGAAAAGAGGAAATGTTTCACTCATTGTTTAGTTTTGAGGCAGTTTGTAAGTGCTGTGTTTAAGTGGATGCTCAAGCTTTGAAATGGAAATCAAACAGTCAAAATAGCTCACAAAGTGAGATGCCGGAGTAATGGCTCTGATGCAACTCTAATACAACATTCCTTTTAGGATATAAAAAGTTATGTTTACACTACATCGAAAGGCCTATTATACAAAACACATTATATATCAACAGCCTGTATATTGTATGAATGTCCAAATGATTAATTTTAATTTTCTGTTACAGGTGGCGGGTCTGTTCAGAGATGCCAGTATTGGAAATGCGATCAACATTGTGGTTGTTCGAGTCATCCTACTGGAGCAGGACGAGGTAAAAACATATCGGTGTATGCTGATGATGAAACGTGGTTCATTTGAGATTATTTAGTTTGGAAAAAAAACTAAAGCAAACTAAGCTTCCGCCTTCAAAGACAAACTAAACAGAATGTGCATGTGTGTAGTAATAATATTAGGCCATGCTTAGTAGGGCTTTCAAAAACAAACTTATTTCAAGTTAACATGCAAACAAAACCCACAAAGCCTGATCCTAAACTGTGTCGTAAAATCTAAGTTGTTGTGTTCGTTTTGTGTTGCAATCGCTGGCCAGTCTTAATGCTAAGCTACGCTAACTGGCTGCAGGCTGTAGCTTCATACTGTGATGACCTCTCATCTAGCTCTCAACAAGAAAGCAAATAATGTCAAACCCAGAATGTCCCTTTTAATATATTTCCAACAGTAGTTTGAATTTTAAATGAAAATGCAAAGCAGGTGAAAGACACTTTAACAGGTTTTGAGGTTAAAAAGCATGAATTCTGGATTTAATGGCACCAACAGCAGACATGAGCTTTGAGATTCACAGTGTCTGATTATGAATGTCTCTCTTTGTGGCCGAGTACATGAATGAATGAGTGAATTACAACTATGTATTTTAAGAGTTTAAAGAATTTTATGATGCTTTGGATATGGAATAAGCTTAATTCAAGCAAACAGGCCAAGCAAAGGCCAGTGAAGTATTTTTTACATTGTGGATAAATATTTTCTTTTGTAGATAAAAATACCTGATGTTAAACTACTTCTGAAAGTCCAAAGAAGCTAAATGTCACCAGATTAGCTGTGAATGTCAGTTCTCTGCTCAACAGGTATTTTATGAATGGCACCTCTATACAGATTACTGATTGCATAATCACATTCACATCACATAATGACTCATTCTGAGGTTATTCCTGTTCAAAATAATTGCTGCTTTTATGTTGTTGCCAGCAGTCGGCACTTATCAGATAGAACCTAACTGTGTCCTGCAGCAGCATATAATAAGATATAGATATGAATGGAACAAATAAACAGAGCTAAAGTAAATGCATGTATAACAAAAAAAAGAACTGAAAAAACATATGTAAACATATACGGAAGTTAAGTGCTGACAGGGTTGACGTGCAAATGACATAAACACAACACAGTAATGTATGATGCTTACTTTTGTCTCTCTGCCCCACTTAAAGGCTGAGAGCACTGATGGTGCAATTTAACTGAATGTAAAGCAATTACTTTTGGAGCAGTTTTATCAAACAGAACCTCTGTTTTTCTCCCTCTTATTTCTCCCATTTTGTACGCTTAGAGTGCATTAGCTGCAGATTTTTTGAGTGGTTTTGTTCTGTATGTTTTCGTCCCTTCATCTCAATGCGACATGTGGATAACAGGATGACCTAAAGATTACACACCATGCTGACAACAGCCTGAACAGCTTCTGTAAGTGGCAGAAGAAACTCAACATGAAAGGAGAGGAACACCCGCTGCACCATGACGTAGCCGTCCTGCTCACCAGGTAAATGAATTGACCGAGCTCTCCTTTCTCTCAACCAAACATGATCACCACTTCTAACAGATGCAATGCATAATTAGTTTTTGTCACGTTGTCCCGGAGCAGTTATTGATATACTGATTTAGATGGTCGCAGAGAGCAGAATCAAAGCTGCATGTATCTTTATCACAAGCTATGCTTTGATATCTGACGGCTGTCATGTCACCCCCTGTAGTGAACTACGCTGAATTAACACTGCTGTTGATCGATGTGACAAAATAATGATGTCCAATGCCTCAACAGATGAGCTGCAGGTACAATGAGTGAATTTGATTTACAGAATTAATTAAAATAAGTCAGGACAGGTAAACAACAACTAAAGGAATAATCCAGAAGGTCTCTTTTTCAAAACAGCCGCTCCAGGCGAGAGTCGTTCACTTGTATCCTTCATATCATCAGAGCTCACAACAATGGCTCTAATCGTGGTACAATTAGACCAGGAAAGTAAAAAAGATCTTTTCCAATTTCACCGTTTTTTACCTTGTGAAGCACTTTTCCCCTTAAGGCAAACAATACCAGTCTTCCCTAGCTTTTAAAGATGCATTAAAAGCCATATTTACAACATGTATCATACAAGTTCCTTATCCGGGGCCCACATATTCTTTTGGCTTGTAATTATTGCCCATATTGATTAACCTCTTTCATAGCCTGCCAACACAGGGCTCCAACCCAATACCTCCTGTTATTAGTACAGTTGGAGTGTAATTGAGGAAGTCCAAGGAAATATCAGATGAAGCGTTTTTATCACAGCTTCACTCGAACTCCTGTGACCCCAAACCCCAGCTGCACAATCGAGAACTGGATAAACACAAGCCACAAGAAAGAGTTTGGTACAAGTGAGTGGAGCATAATGGAGCCGATATTTACAATGATACTCAGAACACACAGAACACACTCATTGCAAATGCATTTCTCTCTTATCTGTTATTTGGCTTAGCTTTTGTTAAGGTTAGGCCCCCGAAACTCTCAAATCATTCACATTATTAAGACACAAGCAAAATGTGTTAGTTTGAGATGCCGTTAGCAAACAAGGAACAGAAAGTGAAGGAATGATATGATATTTTGCTACTTGTGAAGCATGAAATGTAGAAAGGAGATATCCTTCACCTTGGTCCTGTTTTTTGTTTTTTTGTTTGTTTGTTTTTTTTGCAATTCACATCCACTTCCCTCGCGGACTGGCCAGCTGTACGGAGATGAGAGAGGATGCTGGGTTTGAACTTCTTTCTCTCGCTCTCTTTTTTTGCATTTCTCACTCAATGATATAGAGTTCAACCCAAGCCGTTATACTTCTGTGTGCGCTCAGGCGTGGTTTGAATGTAGGTCAGCCACGTTTTGGCAGAGCTCATGGCGCGTCTACACCGGAGGTATTTCAGCTGCGTTTTTCAGTCGTCCCTCTCACAGGTGTCTGACGGGACGGATACACGTCTATTTTAATCAAATCCAGCTGTCCACGCAGGCGCACGCTTTACTTGTGCTATACACCCATAAACAAGACCCAAAGTGTTTCCCCTCCACGGCCAATCTGAGCGTTGTTGCTGACCATGTGCATTTCTTTAAGGCCACAGTGAAGCATCTTGTACGTCCAGCATCATAACGCCTCGTGTCGCAAAGCAAAAGTCAAACTGGTTTCATGAACATGACAATGAGTCGAGTGAACTTCAGTGGCCTCCCCAGTCACCGGATCTCAAACCGATACGACGCCATGGGGGATGTGGCAGAACAGGAGATCGGCAGCGTGAATGTGCAGCTGGTAAATCTGCAGAAATGATGTGATGTAATCATGTCAACATGGAGCAGAATCTCAGAGGAGTGTTTCCAACATCTTGTGGAATCAAGAGTCAAAGGTCAAAGTAGAAAGAGACGAGAAGTCAGTTTAGATCACGTAAGAGGAAAAGGCAGAAATGGATCAATGGAAGATCAGGAGAAGAGCGACTGTAATGTGAAGTCGTGTCAAAGGTGAATGAGTGGGTATCAACACAGAAACAAAGGATCCGGTGGTTGTGGCTTGTTGGCTATAAATGGCTGGTGGGTAAAAAAGCAGAGAATACTAGAGTTTGTTAAAAGCTGCAAATTCAGGACAAATAATAGTTATCTCGCTTTTTTGCCATCTTATCTCTCTCCCTTCCCTTTGATGGGAGAGAGATAAGAGCTGAGTCGTTCAGCTGTCTTTTCGACTCACTAAAGACATCCTTCGTGCTCCCTCTGTCCTTTTTCTTCTTCTTCTGATACATTATCAGTCGCTTAATGTCACTTATCCTCTTCAATAGCGTGGTGTTTTTCTATTGTGCCTCCTTTTCTTGTCCTTCTCTGGCCCCGGACTTGTTGACTATGACTGTGAGAACTTTCTGTACAATCAAGTCAGAGAATCAAGGATATTCAGAAAATATTCACTATAAATACTATAAATCAAATACTTTCAGTGGATTTAAAGGAGCATGCATGTGATAGCAGTTGGTGGTTTGTGGTACAATGATCATGTAACTGTAAGAAATTCCCCATGTATGTACAGTGGTAGATGCTCCTGTTATTGTTGCCTCTTAATCGAAGTGACATGATGATTGTACTTTAGCATTTTAGCGTCCTAACATTTGCTATATTCCAATAAAAACAAACAAAAAAAAACACCGCCCTCATAGAGTCACCAGACAAACCTCCCATCATCTTTTATCTGTCCTCCATCGCCTTACAATTCAGATCTTCATTGTGTTGCCTTCCGCTTCGACTGACATCTAACCAACGCTCCACCTTCGCTTTTCAAAGGAAGGACATCTGTGCAGCCATCAACATGCCCTGTGAGACTCTGGGCCTGTCCCATGTGGCAGGGATGTGTCAGCCGCATCGCAGTTGCAGCATTAGTGAGGACACAGGACTTCCACTGGCCTTCACTGTAGCTCACGAGCTGGGACACAAGTAAGGTTAAATGCACAGCACACACACACACACATACAAATAATGAGCAGGGGGGGAAAAATAAGAGAAAAACTTGTTATCACCATTTTATTTAATCATTTTATTTAATTAACCTAAAAGTTGACTTTTGCGGTCACATAGCTATCCATGAACATAACACTTGTAAATGGAAATATGGTTTTAATGCTGCACAGAGACAAGATGTCACTATAATTTAAATTTCATTTCATTTATTTCCTTTTATAGAAAATATAAAAAACACAAATTTCTTTTGCCACTACCCTCCTATTGTATTATTGTATTGTAACTGTGAGGAATAAATCAAACTGTAATAGGCACATACAGAAGTGACCATTGTCTCCTTTACTCCGCCACTCCATTTATTTCTCAGCGCAATTTGCAATTATTATCGCATTCTCTTCAGACTAATTGAAAACAGTGCGTGTCTGATAGCTTCATTGTATTTGTTCATCTTGATTGTTACGGTGCATATGAGCCTGGAGTATTTTACCTCCTCTGCTTTGGAAAGGTATTGACCTTATTTTCCACCACACGTGTGCATGGTTGACAGATAGTCCTGAATAAATGTTAAGGGTGTTTTTATGTTGAATGCATGAACAAGTCCTGGATTGACAGGAGCCCATTGTGAATCCCAAGTGGATTTACAATGGGCTGACAGAGTGAGGTTGTGTCTAGCGTACAAAAGTGTGATGGTGGAGGTTTTTTTAATGAAACTGTATGTTTTTGTTATCACTAGTTTTTCCCACAATTCCATTATGAGATCCCATTTAGCTTAGATTCTGTTTTCCATCTTCAGCTCAGTTCGGTCTCCTCTCCTGATTTACTAGGCTAACTGAATTCACATTTATGCCTAGCTGATTAAATATGCAAGTAACAGCTAGCTAGAGTTGAGACAGCTGGTGATGGTTACCCTCTTATTTGTCAAAATGTCAAATGTGTTGAAAAGGAGCACAATGTCGAGCTGCTAGTGAATCAAACATTCAACCCTCAGAGACATTGTACATCATCATATGAGCAGAAGCTACATTTTTCCATGAAGCTTCATTTGTGACTTTGACCTTATTCGGTCAAATTAGTTTGAATAATGTTTTGTTGATACTCAAATGAATTCACAAGAACAGCACAGAACTTTTTTTCTTTTTCAGTTGAATCATTTGCAAAAGATTTCACACATGTAAGGACTGAATTTATCTGCTGAAACCTTGATTTGTTAAATTATTCAGAAGAAGTTGGAGGGTTTTCAATTCACTTACATTTAACCAGCATCAGAAGGCATCAGACTGGCTGCGTAATTCTCACTGCACGACGCCTTAGAAGAAAGAGACGTTACAAGTGCAGTGTGTTTAAGAACATTTTGATTACTGTGATTTCTTTTATCACTGCTGTGCACAGATTTTTCTTTTCTGCAATGACTTCGCGGCTCATTACCGCTGCACCCACGACAAAATAGATAAACGTTAAATGTTGACATGCATGCATGCACAATTCACAGGCAGACACATTGTAGAGGTACCATGAAGTATGTGTTACATGTTGTGCCCACTCACGTTAATTGCCCACTCTGTGGGATGTGCTTTTATGTCACAGCTTTGGGATTCAGCATGATGGCAACGGTAATGACTGTGAACCCATTGGGAAACGACCTTTCGTCATGTCTCCACAGCTCCTGTACGGCACCTCCCTGCCCAGGTGGTCAGACTGCAGTCGCCAGTATATCACCCGCTTCCTAGAGTGAGTGCCAAACATGCTGTGATGATGATTACACTGCTCTCACATCTCACACGACATTTGTCTATTTAAGTTCAAGGTTTCATGTGCCCATGACTTTCTGAAGCGTCCACGTGAAGATCCGACAGGCAGTCAGTAACCTGTATTTATATATACTGTATATATAATATATGTATGGAAGAAAAAATACGATGAATAAGAGTTTCGACTGTATATGTAAATGACTCCCAGATTCCTCTGTCATCATGATGACGGCTTATACTGGAGCATACACCTGTCATCTCAGGTCGCAGCTGACTTTGTTAATATGAAGAATTCTCCTGTTCATGCACAAGACGGAGATACACCGCGGATAAACGCTGACGAAGTTGTTCCACAGTTTTAATTACTGACAGTGTATCTGCTGATACCAAGAAAAGATCCGATAGCGGTGCTCTCTTTTTCCCTTATCAGCAACGTTGCTTAGAGCCTCGGATAAATTACACTTTACCTGTCCATTATGTAGCTTCAGCTTTCTCCTTTTTTTTTTTTTTTCTTCACAAATCAAAACTGACCTTTTGTAAGTGTTGCAGAGTTGTGGAAAATTTTTCGTGCCATTCGCCCTCGTCAAGCTTCGTTAATCATGCAGGAAAATCTGTTTTGTCCGTGTGTTTCAAATGACTGGCCGTGGAATTTGCACGTGTCGATCATGTAGATTCATAGAGCAGCAGCTACATGTGTTTTAACTCTTAATTTTCAGGTGTTGTGGCGTCACGGTAACAAAGAGAAAAAACTGAAATTATGTAAATTACTAATTTTGGTGATTGGAAGGTTTTTTGATTTTAAAGCATTGTCAGTCTAAATATTCATCCACTGAGACTACAGTTAAATAAGAATACACGCCTATACTGTATATCTGTACGCTTGTCTGTATCTATCTAGTGTGTGTTTGTGTGTGTGTGTGTGTGTGTGTGTGTTGCCACTGTCAAAGACTGGCTTCAACAGGACATGTGTTGAATGTCTGACATATTTCACTATAGTTGCCCCAGTTTCTCAGCTCCAAGCATCTGGAATTCATTCAGTGGGTGTTCACCTACTTGACAGCATTGTAGCGTCTTGACTCCAGTGGAAAAAAAGGGCTGCGGGGCGATATTTACACCCGTGGGAGTTTGCAACACAAAGGTCGCTGGTTTGTGTGTTTGTGTATGTGTGTCTTTGTTGTGGCAATTATAAAAGAGACAGAGAGAGATGCATCTGTGCTTAAAAGCACCATTTTCCACACATTTCATAAACAATAAAAGTTTTATTTATCAAAAGGAATTGGCCAGATAATATTATGTCGGACTATAATTATTATGTTTAGCATTGTGCTCAAAGTAAAGTGCAGCTGTGGCTTAACAGAATTTAGTGAAATTAGATTTTGAGGGAATATTGTAAGAACTGCAGTGTTTAATTAAGTGGAGAGTATTACCTGCTGGTGGCACTAGATAAGAGGAAAGAGACACCAAAGCCATTACAATTCATCCAGATTTTATGGTAATCCATTAAAAAAAAAACGTAGAAATATGTCAAACAGACAGAGCTGCAGCTAGACTGACAGACAGACCTGGAGAATAAGGCTGTGACGATACCAGCTTTACTGTATTGAGTGTGACATTTTTGGCTGGAAAAAATCGCCTTGTCTTCAAATAACGGATACTTGTATTCTTTGTATTCTTGTAATGGTTGTGTCCTGCATGAATTCCTATCTCACAGCGAAGCTAGCAGGCTGTCACAGCTGGGAGCCTGTGTTGACTCCCTGTAGGCGCAGAGTGTTTTAAGTCAGATATATTGGAAACGAGTGGATGGGTTGTCACAGTAACTCTTAAGGTCGGGTGGATTACCTGACTTTACATCTGGCTCCATCCTCATGTCAACATTGTATTAACATTCAAAGCAACCCTTAGCTGTACTTTGTGTGTAGTGCTAATTAGCAGATGTTAACACTCATGCACACACATGCTAAACTAAGACTGTGAACAGTATGACTGTTAAACATGAGCATGTCAGAGTGGTCTACATCCTCACAGGGCGGCTTGTGTGGCTGTAGCACCTCAGCCTTGTTTCCTGACGCAGGTGAGAGTTTATTGCTGCTAACGAGTCTCGCATGCTGAGTGGAAATTTTGACAGAATGGAAATGACGATTGAAATCATGTAATTGTTGACAGAACACAACAGACACTAAAGGCAACCGAGTTAATCTGCTCGGGATCCAGAAACAACTTACTCCTACGTATGATAAAAGCATTTATGTTTATATCAATGAAGAAAAAGAGACTACACCTTCACCTCGCCCCCTTCTTTTTCTCTCTCCGTGCCTTTTAACCTCCATATCCAGCTACCCACTCCAAACCCACTGCACTGATCATTATCTACACATGAGACCTGACAACTGATATTTGTCTTCCCATCTCTTTTCTCTAAATGCCAGAATTTTCCCCCATTTTCTCTGTTTTATCTCTTTCGCTGACAGCAGGACAAGGCCTCTATTGTATATGGCTTTAGTTGTCCCGCAGGCCTCTTCTGCTCGTGCTGCTTCAGAGCTTTGGTCTGTAGGTGTTATTTTATGTGGAATGTAGAAGGTCACACTGAGATGAGTGGTTTAGATATTATCGTATAGACGGGCCATTAAACGGAGCCACTCTTTAATGTCCAGAGAAGAATTCCCCAAAAGGCCATAGAGGCAGAGATGTTTCACACTTAACACAGCATATTTGGTTACGGTTCATATGAATGGGAATTACTTTTGAAATTGTGAAATGTATGGATTCAACAGAGTTCATTAATTGGTGTACACATTTCCAGGAAAGCTGGCTTTGACAAAGAATCTAATTTGCCCTCTGAGCTGCTTTTCAGTTCAGACGCACTCATGGAGAACATTTTAATTGCTGCTGTTCATTAGTCAATGTGAGGTCATCTTACGTTAATGATTTCGTTGTTAAATGCTCAACGGTCAGCGTCCGTTTCTTTAAATCTGATCTATAGTTTAAATCTTTAGTTGAACCCATGAGGGTGAATCATTTTCAACAGGCGTGTACAAATGTATGCTGGAGATCAAACCACAGACAAACCCACGAAGAATTATCACACTACTCTGCAGTTCTCCTCAGTTATACGTAGCATTTTAGCATCTTTCAGTTCACTGTTGTGGTTCACTCCCATGCAGCCGCTCTGCTCAGTGTTATGCACTTTCAGCACTGGTTCTGGGCTTGAATCTGCTGTTCTCGTGGGTTTCCTCGTGGGTACTCCGGCTTCCTCACACAGTTCAAAGACACACAGGTTAATTGTGTTAATTGGTGACTCTAACTTGCCCATAAGTGTGAATGTGAGCGTGAACAGTTGCTTGTCTCCATGTGTCAGCCCTGTGATAGACTGGCAACTTGTCCAGGGCGACCCTCCAAGGATAAGTGTTACAGCGAATGGACGGATGGATGGACATCCTGTGCAAGTTCTTTACATCTTGTTAGCGACACAGCCCGCTGATTTGATTGCAGCTTCTCACAGTAGGTGTTTAGTCATTACGGTGTAAAATAATGTAGTAGGATTTTTATTATATCATTTGGCCAGACCTTAAATTTATATGTTCTCTATATGTTCATTTACAACACAGGTTGGCTATAGACTCTTTGCTAAGTTCCCCTAATGACATTCCCAAAGAGTCTCTTAAAATAAATTTAAATTAAGATGCATTCACAAGTCACATACACCCGCAGTATATCAAAACATTGGGTCAGTGAGGTTAATGAAAATGAAATTGCTTTTAATCTAATGTCAATTTTGACTTCATTTAATATACATGTACATGTTTTAAATAGATGGATACTTTTAATGTAAGTTTAATTGAACGTGATTAATTCTGGTGACATTCCCAGCTGCTTTTCTGTGTTTCATTGAGCACACTGATAAGCTAAACTGAGATACCAAACATAATGAATATTTTCATCTAAACGTTAGCATGTTAGGATTGTTATTGTGAGCATATTTCCATGTTGACGTTAGCATTTATCTTGAAGTACAGCCTCACAGGTGCTAGCAAGATTCTTTGCATTGTTTATTGGGGAATTTTTTTTTTCAGTCTTTCTCCCGTTTAAAACATAGAAATGTTGAGGGCTAGTTTCTAACAAAATTGTTGTGTGGGCTACATGTACAGTATAGTGAATGAAAAGAAAGGCGGCCGATGAGACCGGGTCGAGGCTAGCTGGTTAGCATGCTAACTTAAGCACGAGAAAGGAAGTGATTGACATAGAGGCAAAACGAGAGGGTTGTTTTCAACCGCTGCAGACAGCTCTTTGTGAGTAAAGGAATTAAGTTTAATATTGAACTCACAACATTTCCTTAAAAACTGGTAAGTGAACAGCTCTTAATGCTAATGTTAGCTATGTAGCAATAGCAAAACTTACAAATAGCGTCATTAAAGTGCATGTCAAGGTCTGATCTACAGTAGCCTATAAAATCTCATTTGACTGAATATCTTATCAACTCAGTGGTTTCTAACACTTGGTCTTGTATTTCTCGTAACATGGAAATAATGTCAGTGATATAGGAAATCTGTACAAAAGCAGAAACATGTTTCAGCAGTTTATTACATACGTATTTCCACTCGTTCTTCACCTCTGACAGTGTAATGAAAACTAAACAGTGATTATGTCACTCTGAGTAAGAGCATTTGCCCAATTCAGTAGATGTAAGATAAATAATGAGTAGGAAGCTGAACTTATTCTACACTGCAGCATTATTTCTGAAGATTATTCCTCTCACCAGTCGTGTGCTTTATTGAAGGAAATGTGAAAACCCATTTATCCTTGTCATCATATTCCACTCCACAGCTGACAAGTCTGTTAATACAACACTGTGATACCAATTATTCATTTTCCTGGAAGAGTCCATTTTGATAAAACGTTTTCACAATGCAGTGTTCGCCTTGGTAATCACATAATTTAAAACGAGCAGACTTAATTTCCTTGTGTGTTGATTGTCATATTGTGGGAGAAGAGGGGGTCATGAGAATTGTTCTTACAAATAAAGAAGCCATGCGCAGAGTATAAGCCTGTGTTTGACAATACTGCACAGATTTTAAAGGACTTATACGACTGATTTACAATGTAAATCAAATTGGCTCTGAGTATAAGGTCTCAATTAAATAGTAAAATCCAGGTATCCGCTGGAGCTGTATCCAAGATGGCTTCAAATTTGACCTTTAATTAGAGCATCCCCATCAAGCCAATTAGTTTCAATTTATGCCAGAACACTCTGCTATATTACATTGTTCCGGTAATTTTAGAGTTCGAATTATACCACTTTATGAATTCATGTAGTGATAAAGTAGTAGTTTTTAAATGTCCTCTATAAATGAATTGACTTGACCTGACGTTGGCTGTGTGTTCCAGGCACAGTACCTCTACCTGTAGATAAGCCGGAGAGTGTAAAACCATTTGCAGTAATGTGAATTGCATCGCCCTCGGTCATGTGCTTATCTGCGGTGCAAATCACGTTTTCTCTATTTATTTTTGTTTTTCAGTTGATTTTCACCCATTTTCTACTAGAGAAAACCTTAATAATTATAAAAGAATTACTGCACTAATTTGTCGTTACAGGTGGAGTTTACATTGTTTCTTGGATTGTGTGTTGACGAAGATTGTTGCGTTCGTTTCTATCATTTATTCCAAGCAAAACCTTTTTCCCACTGCGAGAAAGTTCAAGTGCATTACATTTGGGGTATTGGATAATCCCTGCGAAAAACCTGCTGATCTGTATGTGTCCAGAATAATTATTGTAGTCTTTCTAAAAGTTTTCAGTTGAAACAATCAACTGAAGAAAGATGATAGAATCTTTTTGTACTGTGTGTGTGTGTGTGTGTGTGTGTGTATATATAACAAAGAGACCTTTTATAAAGTGTTCTCACAAGATTCTGTTTTTTTTTCCCCACCCCTCACAGTCGCGGCTGGGGCTGGTGCCTTGATGATCCCCCGGTGAAGGATAAGCTGTCTCTGAACTCGCTGCTTCCTGGGGTTCTGTACAGCGCTGCCCATCAGTGTCGGCTGCAGTATGGATCTGGGTCCCTGCTGTGTGATGACATGGACGTAAGACTCTCTATAACAATAATCACACCAAAATAAATCCAGAACAAAGCCACGCAAGGTTGTACGCAAAGAATGTGGGTCTCCTATGTTCTCCTTCTCTTCGCCGCTGTACATGTTTGTCCTCATTTGTTCTTTTCTGTTTTGTTCCAGAATCAGTGCGAGGGGAAAACAATGGGGGGGCGGGGAATACGTTCTTCAACATAGAGAAATAATTCTCGCACATAGCAGTTGAGGCCCCCAAATGTCAGCGCACATTTTGAACGCAGTAAGAACCACAGGCATTTCATCGAAAACACAGGTGTAACAAGAGACATGCTGGCCTAAAGGTACTTTGTCGCCAGAGTGACCTGCACACGGACTCTCCAAAAACTGACACGCACCTGCGACTCATCCATTTTAGACTTGGTTAAATCCAGTAATGGCTTCACTTTCCCAGCATCCAACCAATCAAGTGGATTTGAAAAGGAAGGCTATGAAGTGACTTTGATTTTAGTGAATATTTATTATTATTATATTTATCGTATTTTAAAATGAAACTAAAATAGTATAACTAAATCAAATTAGGTCTTAATCTTTACTGAGGTGGGGTAGTCTATCTGAGGCGGGCACTCCACCTTATGTCCCCCCATGGCGCCAGGGTTGTTTTGATCTGTCTTGTTTCATGTCTTTTTTCCTCGCTACAACTTCTCTTTCCTTTGATTTGACCTGACTAAACCTCTCATCAGTCCTAGCATTATGAGCGGGTTTGAATTCATTGCATAAGAACAGTTTATCGTGCAGCCGCCGGTGGTAACGTGAGTCACACATGGCACGAGGCAATTACAGTGACTGGGAAGATTAACAAAGGGATGATTAACGAGGCTTGAACCAGTCTCAGTATTCAGGCTCACTGCTGAAGAATCATGTAGGCTTAGCGTGTTTGAAGTGTTGAAACGATGCACATACAGTTTTGACGCAGGATTTGACGGGGACTGACTCCTTTACTGTGTGTGCGTTTGAGTATTGCAAATTCCATCCTCTATTCAATCAAATCATCGTTGTCCAAGCTGTGCCTTAAAAGTTTGTCAGACTGCTGCGTGTTTTGGCTTGGAGCAGAGCATAGATCATTTATATACAATGCATCAGCCCATGGCAACAGGAGAAGACTGGACAGACGGAGACCACACACACGTACATTTTTTCCAGCAGCAATGTAACAACACAGTGTCTCTATAAATACAATTTGTTACCACACGAGCAGGTTTTACAAGCACCCACAGGAAAGAATAATAACTTTAGGATAACTTACAGTTTCACAACACCAACAGGCCGCAATGTTCAAAATCCACACATTCAAGCAAATCCAGCCACGTCACTAATTCCCGCTCACACGGTTTCGTAGCGTTCGTTTTTCATAGAGTCTTCTTGTGTTACTCACCAAAGTGTATGGCGTGTGTCCTTGAGGCCGTTGTTTACATCGGCCGGCAGTGTTGGCGCTTATACAGTAATTGTGGGTCATCATGTGCGTGCTAGCAGAGCATGAGATAAAAAATAGGGAGTAGCTCATAGAAACATTGCTTCTCTCACTTCGTTCTAAAGTCATTTATTCATTCATTCATATTAACCACCTGCAAAGGAACATCAGTCTTGTTTTTTTTTCTTTAAGTTTAAATCTAATATTGACTTTGTTCCAAAATAAATGGATAAAAAGATTGACTTCAACATCTATTACCATAATCACAAAAAGCAGAAACCAGAATTCAGGAATTTAAAATGACCAGCATTAAAAATAGCATGCACG
The DNA here is from genome assembly GCF_002260705.1 of Seriola dumerili. NCBI lineage: Eukaryota > Metazoa > Chordata > Actinopteri > Carangiformes > Carangidae > Seriola > Seriola dumerili. Next base: position 4,886,859 of record NW_019174266.1, read on the forward strand.
CCTGAGGAAGTGGACGTGACTGGTTTGATGCTGTTTTTATATATTAGTGTTTCACCATAACAGCGTGCAGGAAAGTCAGATTCAGAAGGCCCAAACTAATATATACTGTATTTAAAAAGGAAAAGTGGGAAACCACTAAAATGCCAAAGAAACACGCTTGTCCTTAAACCATGATTTATTTGTTCGCTCTCTGAACAAATAAACATGTTTACTTTACATTCAACTGGATTCTACTCATCCTCTGTTGCAAAAAACTCTACACCATTCATTCTGTGATGAGAGTTTATCATTTCTTACTGTTCATCCATCCCCACAGAATGTTAGACATTGTAATCTCAATGTGATGGATTTAGTCTATAGGTGTTTTCCCTTCATTATAGTTCCCTGTTGTTTAATCTACTAACTGACTGTAAAACATGATCTTTTACTTTATATCTGTATCTCTATTTAACAGATGCACTGCAGCATTTAAAGTCACATACGGCAGCACATACTTGTTTTTCTGTGCCGAAGTGAAAGACTACAGTTGTGGATTTCACATAGAGCTTCAAACATGAGGTTGCACTGACAATAGCTCTGCAGTGCAGCCTTCTGGATGGCGGCACTGGGGATAGAGTCAGGGGCACATCTGATTGTTTTTTGTTCTTGGCTAAAGGGATTACAAAAATTGTCCGATACAAAGATAGTATTGGGATTTGGGAGGGTTTCTATATTGACTTGTTTATGTTCTCATGAGGTGCAGTCAGAGAAGGATGTCGGGATAGATGATGATGGGGATGGCTCATGTGGAAGGAGCGAGAGAATCAGATCCAGGATCAGAGCGCCACAGATCCATTTTTATTTATTTTATTTTTTTAGAATCACCAGAACAATCAGCAAATGACTTCTACAATTCTTTTTCGAAGTTTGTCTCTGCAGTGAAAATTGGTTCTGTTTCTCCGTGACAGTATTTATTTTATGCGTTAGCAGTTGCATCATATTAATTGGAAATAGCAGCTAATTATTGCATTTGAAAGTTGAAATGCTGAAATCATTTACATCTCAAAAAAATCATCCTATCGTATGACTATTTTGGCGACAATGCAAAATGTCCTCCACACATTCATCACAAATGTCAAACAACAGGAATGGACCTAGACAATTGCACCAATCAGCCATGAACTCCTTGATAAACAGCACATTTGACCTTTTGGTGTTATCGGTCTGCACAGATTTTTTTTTTTTTTACCACTGTAGGAAATAATAAATAGGTCTTTTGATTTGTTATTGTTGCAGTCTGTTGTATGTTAAAGTTCCTTTTACATTCTCAGTGAGCTGATATTACTTTCTGCAGTGAGAGCCCTGAGAGCTCGGCGCACTGGGACTAAAGAAAACAAAACACCAGCAAATACAGAAACACACTGCAAGGTCCAAATTGCGCCGTCAGAATGTCTTTATGCTGTGCATGTGTTGTTAAGTAGGTAAATGTGTTTCCCAGGTGCTATGAGTCACAGTGCGTTCAGCTGTCATTGCCACCACAGCTTTTGCGTAAAAGATAAAAATTGCACTCAGTATGTGCTGTCCTGTAAAAGGTTGAGCTGTAACCTGAGAGGAACATACAGAGATTGCATCAGATGTACATTTAAATCAGAAATTATTAGAAAAGTGAAAAGTTCACTATTAGAAACTAAAGAATAAGTTTAAAGGAATAGTTTGGGAAATATTCTTATCCACTTTCTTGCCAAAAGCTAGATGAGAAAAATACTGTTCTCATATCTGTAGCATATGAAGTTGGAGCCAGGAGATAGTTAAGAAACAGTGTTGGAGCCGATTTTTGCTCTTTCACCAGAGCAAAATCCGCCTACCAGCAGCACCTCTAAATGTCACTTATCAACACATTATGTCACATTTGTTTAAATCATCGAAATACAGAACCACGGAAGCGACATGATGTAGTTTATGGGGTTCATGCGGTGGACTGTCTCTACCTGACGACGAGACAAAATAATCCACCACGTAACCGCCCGTGAAAGCACAGCACACAAACAAACAAGATACGATGTGTTAATTAATGAGCTGTGAGGGCGCTGGTAGGAACATTTTGTTTTACCTTCAGACAGAGCCAGTTTCACATTTCTGTTGCACTGCTGCGTTAAATTGGAGGTTTTGAATTTGATGGGTTTCAAGTGCACATTTTACACATAGAGAAATGTCTTTGAAAATCATCACTGTTGTCCAGTAGAGCGTGACGCATAGGACCAATGGCTGCTGGATACTTTAGACCTGAATACATACTGCCAAGGCTATTCTCTCAGGTCGTTCACACAGTGATGGTTTTTCTAAGAGATGGGGGATGACATCAACCATTGCTTGATAACTCCTGCCTGTAATCCTTCAAGCTTTCAATAATTCCTTCAATTAAAAATTAGACAAATACAACCTGTGCACTACAAATCTATGAACTACATTTGTTGCATAAAACACCAGCAGCTAGAATAACTATAATAATTAGAGAGCACTACATGTTATTTTTAGCACAAGATGTATAAACAAGGTAATCTTCCAGTTACACAGCAGATCACTGAGTGTGCATGTTTTCAGTTTCATTCAAGGTCCAAACGCAGCATGTAAAGCCTGTTTACTGTATGTTTTGACTGGGGATAAAAAGCCACTGAACATTTTCACGCTCAGAGCTGCCAGTGAAAAATAAATGAACGGTAAACAACAGCATGTTTGAAAGGCAGACAGACTGTGGAAGTAAGACGTCAATCTCTCTTTGCTTTCCTAGAACGTATGCAGCACCCTATGGTGCACTGTGGGAACAACCTGCCACTCAAAGCTGGATGGGGCTGTGGATGGGACCAGCTGTGGCGAGGACAAGGTACATCTTCCATTGCATGTCCATGAGGAGAGTGAGACGTGGGGATTGTGTTGAGAACGCCTAGAGTTTTGTTGTTGACAGCTGTCAGTCTTTGGTTCCTAAAGGGAAGGACTTTAGTTCTTGTTTTGCTGTGTTTACTTTTAGAAGTTTCACAGGAGTCAACATAAAAACAATAAAACATGTTTCTCAATTTTAAAAAAAATGACGATAAATACTTCAGTTATTACCTTTACCTTTAATAATATAATAAGTAATACTGAAAGACGGTGATTGTGGCATTAACAGGAAACTATACCAACGCACTTTGTTATGTTGCTTTTTTTATGGCGAAGCAATTAGTTGGCAAAAAGCAATGTTTTCTTGTTTTTCTTGATTGTAGAGCCAACAAAGTCACCCGTATCCTGAGCTGTCACGTCTCGCCTCATAATTAATGTAGTAAATGATAAAATCCAAAGGTTACACTCATTAAACAGTTGGCATTTGTTCTGTGTAATGGCTCTTTTCGTTGTTTCCCCTGAAAGTTAATGTTTTATTTCACTAAAGTGTCTTCATTAGTTTCACCATGGTAACAGAGGTGAGCTGCCTCTGCTGTACAACACTGAAGGAGTTTTACTCAGCTGTGCTTTGTGCCAGAAGAAAAAATAAGACCTGATAAAAATAACTCAGCTCTCATTGAAAGTGCATGTAGTGATATTTGGAGACGTGCAGCCCATCAGACACACACAGCACAAACTTTTACTGTATTACTGTGTGTATTTCAGACAACATGGTACAAGCAAAGCTTTGATGTTTTTCTTACCAGTGGTGTTTCAGTGGGGAGTGTGTAGCATTTGGATTTCTCCCTGAGAGTGTGAATGGGGGCTGGGCGTCCTGGAGCGAGTGGTCAGCCTGTTCGAGGACATGTGGAGCTGGTGTCCAGGGGGCTCAAAGAGACTGCGATAACCCAGTGTAAGTTTCTCACACAGAAATACTTTACAATGCTGAAAAAGTGTTCTTGTTTTTAACTCTTGTTGTTTAGTAGCCGACAAACATAACATGACATCTCAGTTGTGGACTCATGGGTCTCTGTATGAACATGGACATGAACATGCAATACATGAAGGGATAAGATGCATTTTCATATTGTATAACATGTTGCAATCATTCATTACATAATAATTTTATTTATTTATGCAAGTTTATTAAAACAATATACATATAAAATTTCTATATGCTTATATGTGTTTTTCTTATTAATTTCTCAGCAGTTACATATTTACCTTCCCATTCTGGGAAAGTGGTCTCAGACTTTTGGACCCATGTTATGTAATATCAACATATTGACAGGCTTTGGGATGGATATATATTTATGTAACGTGTCCAATATAGGCATATAGATATAAACATACATATTTTTGTATGGGCTAAGCGTATATGTAAATGTATGAAATTTTTACTTTTACTTTTAACTTTCCTGTGGGTGCTTGTAAAAGCTGCACCTGTGGTAACAAATTGTATTTATAGAGACACTATGTTGTTACGTTGCTGGTGTAAAAACGTTTGTGTGTGTGGTCTCCGTCCGCCCAGTCTTTTCCTGTTGCTAAGGGCTGATGCATTGTATTTATACTAATTCTAATTTCTGATTGAGTGAAGTGTGAAAAGCAGTTGTATGAAGAGGTTTTTTGCCACTGAGGGAATCAAAATGTTTTCCAGTGGTTTGGGAATAATGTGTTTGTATTATATAATGCAACTATTCATAAGCTTCAGTGTCATCCTGCAAAATGTGAGCGGTTGCTCAGAGCAAGAATGGTGTCTTATCAATACACCACTTTGTTCTGTCTGTGTCTGCAAAACAAAATGACCTAAATGAAACACAGCAAATGTGACCTCAAATACATGTCGTAAAACGTCACTTGTTTTTTTAATTTAAAAGTCATTGAGCAGCACTGAAATAACATCCTTGACCATCCCACAGTCCTAAGAACAGAGGAAAGTATTGTCTGGGAGAACGACGGAGGTACAAGATCTGTAACGTCACCCCGTGTCCTCACGACCTGCCCACCTTCAGAGACGTCCAGTGTAGTCACTTTAACACCATGCCGTACAAGGGCAAGTTCTACAAGTGGGAAGCGGTCATCAACAGAGGTGAGCAGATCGAACTGTGACGAACATAAAAGCACCGTTGGTCATTATTATGCAGCGCATGTTCACCCTCATCACGACTTTGTCTTCTTCTCCGTCTGACCTCTCTTAAAACTCAAGTCAACCCCTGTGAGCTGCATTGCCGTCCACTGAATGAGCATTTCTCAGAAAAGATGCGTGATGCTGTCACTGATGGGACGCCGTGCTATGAGGGCAACAAAAGCCGAGAGATGTGCATCAATGGCATCTGTAAGGTATCAGTACTGGACCTACTATTCCACATATTCTCCATTGCCTCTTCTTCAGTTCCTCTCTCTCGATTTCCGAACGATTAACTGATGATTCCATCCTTATATCCTGTTCATTGCGCCGGTGCTTTGTTAGTCGCCCAGTATATTGAGTTGACCCTCACCTTGTTTTCACTGCAGGCGAGTGTTGTACATTTGACATTCTGCATGAAAATGAGCTTGCTGATAGAACAATATGGTGGCTGTTATCTCTCAAGATTACCGCCTGCTCTTGCCTCTCGCCTTGGGCCAAAATACCAGTCACTGATCCAGATACTGAGTGGACAGTAATCACAGACCTTGGGCTCTGATTACATGACATTTTGTGACATTTTTGTCAGGCACGAGGTTTCTCTCCTCCTCACCTGCGTCATTTTGCGTTCTGGAGAGTCGATGTAACATTAAAGATACAGGCTTAAGAAAAAAAGTTTAAGAAATCAATAATAGGGTAGATTTAGTTGTTGTCTAGTCGTAGTCCTGTTAATCATGTTGAGCTTTTGAGCAGGATTTATAGTGTTGTGGGATGAACCTTTTGTCAGTGGTGGGCTTTATTTGCTTCTTTCCATTTTCTTCTACTTGACACTTAAACAGTCTTTTTTACTGCACTACATTTATTCCCTAACTTCAATTACCAGTTTTTTTTTTTTTTTTTTTTTTACAGATTCTGATTAACAATACAAAATATAATCAACAAATACATTATGATATATTATTATGGGTGAAAACGGTGGCGGCTGTGGCTCAGGACAACTCCAGTCCGAACCCCGAATTGACTCTGATGGCTGTTCCATCAGTGTGTGTATATATTTGTGTATGTACGGTAGAAGCGCTGTATGAATCTGTGTGTGAATGGGGAAAGCATTGTAAAGAATTACAAGTGGTCAGTAAGACTAGAAAAACATATATACATACACACACACACACACATAAGTGCAGCCTGTTTACCATTTTATAGAAGGAAGAAGGATACGACTGCACTGATCCACATTCAGAAGCTGCCCAGCAGAACAGTGAATCAAGTATGATTTGATGCTAATGTTTTAGTAAAGTAACATTTTGAATTTACCAGTAAGAGAATATTTCTACACTGTATCGTTGCCACTTTTATGTAAGTAGAAGATTTGAGCGCCACAGTACGGGGTGTGAAAATAAAGATCAAGCAGCACAGAACAACATTAATGGATGTTCACTTGCATCAGCTGCCACACGTGAGAAAGTCAAAGGTACATGAGGCAAGGTGAGGCAGGGGAGTGCTCTGTCCTATTTTATTATGGCTTTTACTAAGTGATGTAAGCATGAGCAGATCATCTACAAAGGTTTATCAAGCTCTTATGTGAATGACAGATTAGAACTGTTTGGCTTTGATTTAAATCCCTCAAGAAGGAAGATGTTGAGGGATATTCAGTTTGTTGTCTAATTTTGCGTTTGTTGTGTAATCACTGTCAGGTTTATTCTAGATATTGCATTGTAGAATTTATTTTGTCGCACGTGTGTTACAGAATATAGGCTGTGACTATGTGATCGAGTCGAGTGCTGTGGAGGATCGCTGTGGCGTGTGTCATGGTAACGGATCCACCTGTACGACCGTGAAGAGGACGTTTGAGGAGAGTGAAGGACTTGGTATGTTTCTTATTCGTCATTTATTTTGGTTCAGTGAAGGGCCTTTTCCCAGCAGGTGTTTTGACATGTTACACTACATAAAGCACAGGTGTAAATAATAGAAATAATAAAACAAAATGGTTGATTGAATTCCATTTAGCTGGTTGTGTGATGTTTTTATGCATAAACTTGAATAACGTCATTATTAGTGTTGTCATCCCTGTTTCCACAGGTTGCTTATATAATCTAAAGTATTATAAAAATCGTGCATTATTATCACACATTATTGTTTTGGCCACAAGAAGAAAGACCTGGTTATGAGGTGCCATCTTCTCCACGATCTTGTCGACTGTACATCAGGAGACCTTGTGCTTCAGTTTCATTTTCATAAAACACAATGTTCTTCAGGCTATGTCGATATTGGACTGATCCCTGAGGGAGCCCGGGACATCCGCATTGAGGAGGTGGCTGAAGCGGGCAATTTCTTGGCCCTGCGAAGCGACAACCCCAACAAGTATTTTCTGAACGGTGGCTGGACGATCCAGTGGAACGGAGAGTATAAAGCAGCCGGGACAGTGTTCACCTACGTGAGGACAGGACACCTGGAAAACCTGACGTCTCCCGGGCCCACCATGGAAACACTGTGGGTTCAGGTACGATTAACAGCTTTAACTTAAAATGTTTGTGTGTTCAGAAATAAATCAAAGTGAGTTTCTGTCAGCAGAACAACAGGAAAGCGTTTTAATCACATGGAAAAGAAATGGCTAAAAAAAACAACAACAACAACAAACCAACGCTTTTGATGTACAATGTGCCGCTAGAGGAGATGCTTCTTGTTTGTTTGATTGATCAAGTTACTTTTCCATGAATGAAGAACTGGTGCAGGATGTTTATTTGCAGTATGATCACACAAATGTAGTTCTGGTTTTGGATCCTGGACCAACAAGGTCCATTCTCCTGAGCTAGTCTTTTTCTGAAATCCCCGGGTTTATCAGGGTGGGGGAGGTGGTGCTGAACATTACTAACTTGAAGCCACATAAATGGAGGGGGGGGGGGTCATAAAACTTGGCTTTGTTTCCTATAGTTTCAGTGCCATAATGTACTAAAGCAGAAAAATAACCAGACAACACTCAGCACATCATCACTACTTTGGAGACTTTACCTTTGTAGCTCTGTATGTCTCCTTCCTCACATCCTTTCAAAATCCGCATGTCTCTGTTATTATGATAGTTTACTTTGCCATAAAAAAATACTGTTCAGATAAAGCTCCTCCCTCCAAAGGGGAAACACAAACAGGAAATATGCAAAAGATATTTTTAGTTTGAGGTCTATTCCTGGGAATATTTTGTCTGATAGTCTTCTGTCCGTTTGGCAAAATTTGTAATCTGTCGGCTCGTGTGTTGCAGCTTCTCTTTCAGGAGACCAATCCAGGAGTGCGGTACGAGTACACAATCAGTCGAAATATCTCGGAGGACAACGACGGCCCCGTGTCAGTTTTCTTCTGGAAATATGGTTCATGGACTGAATGCAGTGTCACCTGTGGAGCAGGTAACAGAAACAACCAACTTCAGGTTTCGCCATAGATACGTTTTGTAGCTTTGCAGAGAAAGACGGAGAGAGAGAGAGAGAGAGAGAGGCGTAAAGAACCCACTGTTCATGGCATCTGAAACACAAACACAAGAAGTAACATGTTATATTGGTGTTTTCCTGGTGTTGAAAATCAATTACTTTAGGTCTTCTTGTGTTGTGTGCAGTACATGTGGCCCAATTAAAGGGAGGACATATAGGAAATACAGGACTTTCATCAAAATGAGAATAAAATGTCATGAAAGTAAAGGAAGTGTAACTTAAATGAGAGAAGGAAATTCACAGAAAATTCATAATTAAACTAAATAATACAGTTATACATTCTCCAACTGGTCAAACCCTTTATTTTTCTAGTTCAAAATTTTCTGTACATTCAAATAAAGAGGAAAGAAAATCACCTCATTTAAAGTTACTGATGGTTTTTGTTTTCAGTTTTTCCTTTTGTGTCGGCTGTGATTCTCAGGGTTAAATGTCTTCTCTTTCATAAAGATGAAAAAGGTAATGAAGGGAAATTCCTCAGTGCAGTTTTTAGATTAATCTAAAGTTGACCCAGAGTCTGGAAATATTAAATATAAATATGGTTGAATATTTTCCCTCAGTCTTTTGCAGCATCCAACAGAATTTTAAGATCAGTGATGTTTCATTTTAGGTTTTTAATCACACTGGCTTCTGCCTGTTTATCAAAGAATCATCAGAATCATTTCTCTATTAATGGCACCACGTTGTTTTCTGATACAGTTTCTGTGTGTCAACCTCGTCAGGATTATCTGAAACACGTTTGATTTCTACAACTAGAGTGAGGCCAAAAAAAAAAAAAAGGTTTTAATCCAGTTCATCAGGTTTCGGAGACAAATTTCATCAAAACTTCACCTCACTGTTGCAGCTTCCTCACCTGCTTTACAGAGTCCTCGTTGCCTTTGCCTCTCTGTCCCCGAGTCTTTTCACAGTTTGTTGTTTTTCCTCTGTTTATTTGTCTTTCCGCGCGGGATGAAGCTTAAATTAGCAAAACAGTTTCGATGTTTCTCTCTGTTCAGTATTCACGTCTTTCTACCTGCCAAGGCTAAACATCTGTGTATGTTGGTGGAAATAGTTTTTACGTGTGGGCTAGTCTTTGTAGGTTTCCAGGTCTTTTGAGTCCAGAGTTGGATACCGCTGTGGAGGTGAAGCTTATGACTGTAAATGCCATAAGCGCGATAGCTGTGGATGCATCAACACTAGCTTTACTATCCATCCTCACTATTATTTCTGTGGAGGAAATGCTTGGCCCGTCTCCACCTCAAGTGACATGTTTGTCCCCCCCTGGGTAAGACAAGCTGCGTCACAAAAATGAGCCCACCTGTCCTTTTCTTTAGAAAATCCACTTTCTACTCCACTTAGCCACGTAATAATTAGCATTAGCACATCAACAGACAACCCCCACATTCAAAATGCAGTAGAGCACAATACCTACTGCAGCGTGAAGCCACAGAGCAGTAACTGTTCAAGTAGCTATTAAATTTAGCCAAAAAGTAATCATCATGGCTTTGAGTGTTTTCCTGCATGTTTTTTCTCCTCCTGCCTCCATCTGGCTTCCAATCTTAGGTAGCTACCTTGTCCTTTTATGAGGTGTCTTTGAAGGTGTAAATTAGCTATCAGACACACAGTGTGGCCCTCAGCAGGCCCCTGAACAGAGGACGCAGAGAGGTGAGAGGTGTCTCCTGCTCTGATGGTGTGGAAATCCCCTCAGGGGGGCAAGAGTAATGATGGAGAGAGGTATCACAGGAGGAGATAAATCTTTCACAGCCTTAGGAAACAAGACCTTTTATGTACTGCTTTGTGTAATGCTGTCTGAAACCTGGATGTGACACTTCTCGGTGTGGCAAAAATGCAAAAGGTGTTTCGGTCCAACTCGTCTTATTTTAGATGGAGACTTTTAGAATTTGCTGAGGAAGGACAGAGAACTGATTTGTCATGGTCTGATTTTGTCACTTGCGTTAGTGTCAGATATGTATGTTAATGTTATCCGGAGTAACCTGCCAAATTTGGATTAAATTGACATTTTTTAACACTGGAATTGTTGTTTTTTCAATTACATTTAAAAGCCTTTGAAACCAGATGGATGTTTTGATTCATGACTCAGTAGTGTTTCCTGTTGGATCCTGGTTTTATAATGTAGAAATATGTCGCTGTGTCTTCAGTAATGTTGTTTATCTTTTAATCTCCTCTCACTGCTATTCCAGGTGTTCAGAGGCAGATTGTCCACTGTGTGGAAAAGACAACTGGGATAGTGGAGGAGCACTTCTGTGACCCCTTAACCCGTCCTGATGATAACCAAACCAGCTGTAGCAAGGATCCATGTCCAGCCATGTGAGTTGACATTAATGACACCAGCAGTTGGCAAATAAATGTTGCTTTTCAACCTCTGCAGGAGCAAAACACACTGTAGTTTAATAATCCAAGCCACCAAATCCAAGGTTACTGCTGGAGTCAGAGGTTTAGTATATGACTGTACTGCAGAAAAATATTCCACTGGTAATTGTAACAGAATAATGTAAAAAGAAACTGCATTTCTAATAGCTTTGAAATGGAATAAGTGTCCTCGATAAAGCCATTTTAACAGTAAAGATTACATTCTTTACTGTTTCTTTCAACTTGATTGACCTCAAAATGTCATATACATGGGTTTATAGCTGCACATGCTACTACTTTTATCATAATTTATCAGCTCACATCTATCAGAATGTACAAGTTCAATCTTCAGAAGTGGTTTGTTCGTGACTTTTAACAATCCTACATCTGTACCTTTCTAAAGCACTTAAAGAGGCATTGACTTACGTAGGATAAAAAGCTTTATTAATGTTGTTCATTCAGTTTATCAAAGCCGTTTGCTTCCTTGAGTCGTGTCTTGATAACTGCATTATTTTTATAACTTAATGTTGGTGGATCTTTACCGGGAGTGTTTTGTAAAGGGAGGTGAGCGCTCGAGGACAAGGGGGGACTCTGTGGAGAATAAAACTTATTTTTCCTATATTTCCACCACCACTTTTCGATTGTATTTATTTTTGTTGTTCAGTCCCCCAGAATTGAGGACAAATTATGGTTATTTTGAAAGCACGACCTCTCCATACCAGACATGAGAGGTATAATAGCTGGTTGGACGCAGCTGGCAGGTTGCTTCACTGAGATCAAAGACACACCACTCCTCAGATATTTTTACTCCCACACATGTTATTGCATCAGAGTGCAGCTTGTTACCTTGTGGTAGCATCAGCAGTGAAAGTAGCTCAATTTGCTTTCAATTTGCAGAAAGACTGTTTCTGGATCAGCAGCAGCAGCTGCACTGCTCCAGAAAATGCACCGAGCTTTGGTCACTATTTTTGTAGACGTTACAAGTAATGTTGAAAGGACAATGTGTGTGTTGTTGAAAGGTTTTTGCATGATGTGTTGTTGTGTAATGTTTTTAAGAGTGATCGAATTAATGAAAATGAAAATACTTTTATTTTCACTGTTGGCGAGACACACACAGGAACTTCAAGAATGAATAGATTTAGTTTATTTTGCAGTAAACCAAGAATTAGCCACAGCCCAGAGCTTCTACTACACTTTCAATCCAAACAGCCGTGTTTTTCCACAAAAAACACCATTAACATGAAAATTCACACTTGCTGGTATCACAGATAATTTTTTGATAATGACACCAACAACTTTCAGTAATGACAAGCTTTGAAACAAACGTAATAACCACCGTGCTATGGAGGAGCAAAGGTCCCAGTCTGTTTCACTTTCTGTCTCTATCGCCCTTTTACAAAGTAAACATCTCAGTAATGGTTGTTCATTTGTGAAGTTGGTGTTTGGCTTGTAACAGTGTATTTCATCACTTGGCAGCTGAAAATGTGCATCAAGTTGGAGGCTCAAAGGCGCTACTTTACTGAAGCAAAACTACAGACATTGCTATTGACCATTAACCAGAGTAACCCCAAAGACACAATGTGGACATTGTGCGCTGGGGTCCGATAAAATCATACTCAGTGAACCTCTATAACAGTCATCTAAAGCTGTGATTCTGAGTCATCTAGTTTTGCGAAGCTGTAATATATTGTCCTTTTTCCGTCACAAGTGAACAATTAAATTGGAAATCTTTGCATCTTTTGTGTGTCTGTGTTTAGATGGTGGGTTGGGGAGTGGCAGAAATGCTCAGCAAGCTGTGGGGGCTCGGGCTTGGCTAAAAGGACGGTGCTCTGCATCCAGGCAGTAAGTGTGGAGGAGCAGGAAGCCCTGCAGCCCGGTGAATGCGAACACATGCCCAAACCTGAATCTCTGTCCTCCTGCAACACACACATCCCCTGCCCAGCAGACTGGAGCACTGGCAGCTGGTCAAAGGTGGGTCTGGGCTGGGATATATTCTGGTTTGTGGGCAACTGTGCCGTTTCAAAAGGAAATGAAAATGCAAATTATTCTGTCTGTCTCCAGAAATTTATACAGCCGCTTTCACATTTTGCGAGAAGCTCTTTCTGTGGTCAGTGATGTTAAATTATTCAGCGAGGAATACGGGGAAAGTCATTCTAGTTCTTGTTTGGGCAGCACGTGCCTCAGGACGCTTTCATATCTTGAGAGATTTAACTGAGACAGACAGACAGACAGACAGACAGACAGACAGACAGACAGACAGACAGACAGACAGACAGACAGACAGACAGACAGACAGACAGACAGACAGACAGACAGACATCCCTTTTGCTACACGCAAGATTCACCTTTTATTGGTAGAGATGATTTATGCTGCTGCTGAATGCTCAGGTACCACAGTGGTAACTACACAGAGGTCATGTCCTTTATTTCCATCTCTGCTTTTCACACAGAGAAGCAACATGTTTAAAAATAAACGAATGACCTTTAAGATACTTCCTCAAATTGAAGCCTGATTTTTTTTTTTTTTTTTTTTGTGCAGACCCCAGGAAGTCTAGCAAATAATTTTTTGGAAGCTAATGGAGAGCCAGAAAGTAAAAGTGTATTAACAGCATTTACAGCCTGCATTTAAAAAAAGTTCACTGCGGTCTGACCCCTCTCCTGCTGTGTCTCTGTACCTCATTATTGTCGTGGCTCTAGGTAAGACGATGTCAGTCTGACAGATGGTCAGTACACAACTTAGTGTCAAGGCTGAAATATCTCAACGACTGTTGGATGGTTCGCCAAGACATTACAGACAAAGAGGATGAACTCTGTTGACTTTGGTAATCCCTGACTTTTCCGGATAAGTCGCCAGCAGCTCGACATTTGTGCTTCTGAGGGGCTGCTGTGAAATTTCGTCCACACATTCATGCCCCCCTCAGGATGAGTTGTAGTAACTTGGTGATCCCTCAAAACTTTTCCTCTTGCACCATCACCAGGTCAAAATTTCTGTTTCAGTCTAAGACAAGCTTGAAGCCTCAATGTGAGAGTAGTAGTAGACCAGAACAGCATTACATATTGATTGACGACTGTGAGCTCTCTACCCTGACTGTGGCCTTCTCTGATTGGTTCTGATGTTTTTGAAGCTCACTATAAACTTTAGAGGGGATTATCTCTGCACTGCTGCCAGGATATTCTGTGTTACAGAAGCCTTGACCGACACCTCTCCACTTCCAGATATGTTGTAGAGAATATTTCAACTAAATATATTAGAAAAAAGTTACACTCATGTAGTTTAGATGTATCTTTTTCCTTCAGGAAACCATCAATTCAGGTTTATCTTGCTTTGCTTTTTTAGTTTTTACCTTTTAAATGCATTTGTTTGATGATGTATACCAGTTGAGCTTGTGATGCATTTCATTAGCATTGTTCTCTTTCCTTTCCTGCAGTGTTCGCTGACTTGTGGAAGTGGAGTGCGTCGGCGTAATGTCACCTGCTCTAGAAACACAGGCGCTGACTGTGACCCCCACAAGAAACCTCTAGCTGTCAGCACCTGTTACCTTCAGGACTGTCCGCGGGTTGTGGATAACTTTGGAGGTATCGACTGGTCGGGAAGCGGCTGGTCGAGCAAAGAAGTGCTCAATGAAATTAACTCCATTCCTGAAGCCAAACCTCCTCCCAAATTCAGCACCACCAGAGCCCAGCCGAGAAATCATAATGACCTTAATGACATCGTTGAGGGAGATTTTCACTACCACAATAACATTGAAAATATTGATCAAAACAGTGTGCAAGTCGACGATTTTTACTATGACTATAATTTTATCAATTTCCATGAAGACTTGTCGGATGACTTTGAGACTGAAGGAAATGATTCAGGGGACAGTCACAGACTCGATGCTCCGCAGGAGGACAAGCTGACACACAGAGCGAAAGAATATGCCATTACTGAAACTACAAGAGCTCCCACAGTTATTTCAGCCATTTCTACCATTTCAAAGACCACCGCCCACATTCTGAGCACTGGAGAGCCACAGACCACAGATGTGGACAAGGTGAAGGACGACGAAAAGTCAGCAACAAAGGAGTCTGTTCAGACGAATTCTGAAAACTTGGACGACTTCCTGGCTGAGGATTATCTCCTGCCCGTGTCTCCTACTCACTCACCGCCAATGTCTACGACTCAGCATTCACAAACACTAAAAGAGACACATGACGATGAGTGGTGGCCTGAAACCATTAGCACAATGCCTAGTCTGGATTTCACTACAAAGGAGCCTGAACGGGATGTGAAATGGGGACAATATGGGGAGGAGGCTGAAAATAACTATTACAGTTTCACTGAGGAGGAAAATCCCACTGTGCTTGTCACGGTGACTCCAAAACATGTTGCTCCTACTCCCAGACATCAAACAATTATTAGTGCTATTGTCTCCACAACAGCGAGTGCTCGGGAGACAGAGGGACGTGATGATTATGAGTACAGTCTCAATGAAAAAAGCACACTAGGTCCGGATGTCTCTGCAGACCAAGAGGATGCAGAGAGTCCAGAACCTGTCGGCTCTCCCACGCCTGAAACTCTCATTCAGGTCAGGACTGTAGTCCAGCTGGACGAAAGTGATTCAGAAATACCTCAAACAACCAGCCAATCAATAATATTTCCAACTGCCTTCACATTGGAGGATTTGGACTTGGATCAGACTCATTTTAATACGGTATATGGCACGAGCGAGGGCAATACATGGGATCCTGACCTTGACCTCGGTACAACCTCACTTCCTGCCTCTCAGAAATCCACTACTCTCCCAGTTTCCTTTCTGCCAAGCTCAGGTAACCGAGAGGCCTCTGATGAGTCCACATCATTAACTGGAACAGAAATCATACCTCCTACGAACCCGGAGGGAGCCACTCGGCCTTCTCCAGCTGATCTCCTGCCAGCTCAAACGGAGCAGGTACCTACAAAACCCGCCGACACGGAAACAACTGGAACAGATTCCACACTCCAGGCGCCGCCGTTTGATTTAGCTGGTTTTGACTACAATGAAATAGTCATTCCCCCGATGGTGAGGAGCAGCGGTGACAGTGATCCCGGCCCTTCACATCAGCTTCCAACAAACTCGCCAGCCGCTCCTCGACCTAGCACAACAGCGGTAACGTCCATCGACTCACCAACACCTGCCGTGCTCCTTCTGCCAACCCATCCGCCTCCATCTGCCCAAACTTCAGCCTCCACACGAGTCACTACCGCTGCCTACTGGGTCACCGGCAACTGGAGCGCTGTGAGTCTGCGTTAGTCCTCACACTCTGAACCCCAGCTGTGTCTCACTATTTATGTCTCTTCTGTTATGTAGACACACTGCATCCTGTTTTGGTCCCTGCACATATTTTCGTTAATACTTTGGAGACGCTATTTCACCTAGAGCCAATGCAACTAATGTCTGTTTACGTTATGAATTTTTGTGGCACATTTGAAAGATGGTTGCTTCTCCTCTCACCGCTGCTGTATTGTACATCACTTTTTAAAGAATTTGCATTAATTTACATCATGAAAACGGTGAAAGTCTGACCATGATGCGCAGGATTTGCATTAATATCAGTGAGGCTTGTTATGCATGCTGGAGCTGTTTATACATCCAACCCTCAGTTCATGAAGTTGACGTAGTTTTTTTTTTTTTCTTTCCTGTTACTGCACTTGTGGACAGTGCTCCACCAGCTGCGGCCTCGGTGCTATCTGGAGGACTTTGGCTTGCAGTACTGGCTCAGACTCTGACTGTGATCCGGCCAAGAGGCCTGCACCAGCCCAGCGCTGTTACCTGCGCCCCTGCTCCACATGGAATATTGGGGAGTGGAGTAAGGTGAGATAGCTACCAAAATCAGTGTTTGATATGATCATGGTTTTCCTGTAGGTTTTTACAAATTGTTACCCTGAAAAATAGCTGTATTTAAAAAAAAAATTGTTTTATTTCGTTTATTATGACATAGATTTTAGTATTTATTTTGACACATTTTAGCCACAGCTGTTTCAACACTTTGGTCAAGAGTGAAATATCTCAACAACTACTCAATGGAGTGCCAGGAAATTAGATATTCATGGTCCACAGTGGATAAACTCCAATGACTTTGGTGATCCTCTGACTTTATTTAGAGCCAACATGAGGGTGACATTTGTAGCTTTGAGGGGAATTTCTACTGAATAGATTGTCATTAAATTTAGTTGAAACATTCATGTTCCCCTCAGGGCGAGTTTGTGCTTTTAATCATTAAATTAAACTTTAATTATTTGCTTAGCTCAAAGTATCACTGACCTTATGTACAGCCTCACAGAGGCAGCGGTGCAGCTGCAGACTCTTGGTTAATATTCAAAATAAACACTGAAGATGATGAGATTATAGTACCATATGATTAAAGTCACTCACATCTTATCCAGATGTGGTAAGTCAAAGGCATCTGAAAGTGTTGTCAGGTCTTGAAAACATTTAGCTTCTCATCCATCAGTAAAAGCTGCCTTCAGTTCACTTAAGCTTCCTTGATGAGTGATGAAACCCATTAAAACCACACAGCAAATCCAGTTGCCTTAGACTCGCTACCACTGGATACTTACAAGCTCCAGCAGCTCAAGCTGTTTGATAACAAAGACGCCATGTGTTTTCCCAGTGCTCCAAGAACTGTGAAGGTGGCATTAAATCACGAGAGGTCCAGTGTTTCGACATGCGGGATCAAAGGCCCCTACGACCTTTCCACTGCCGGGCCATGTCCTCCAGGCCACAAACACAATTGCCCTGTAACCTCCAGCCGTGTCTCGACTGGTACACCTCCTCCTGGGGTCAGGTGAGTACTGAGAGGCAAATAATGAGAGATGTTGTGAAAAAATTACTGTGGCGTATACATGCTTTCTAAATAGGATAAAATGGAAGGTAAGGTAGCAGTGAAACGGTTATCTGACAACATTTTCACAAACCATTTAACAGGATGATTATACCTACATTTCCTTTTCTTTATAATACTGCACAGATTTTTCAAAGCGTACATTGTGGTGTATTTTCAGTTTTTCAATATATTTCTTCCTGCCCTTCCAGTAACTGTTTTTTCTAATTATTTCAGTGCAAAAGAAAATCAATTTGAGGTGTGAGGTGGTGGCTGCTGCTTGAAATAGAAAATCAGTCAACATTCAGTCCATTTTAGAATGATGTTGTTGTTGTTGTTGTTGTGGTTGTGTGTTTGTGGTGTGTGTCATCTGCATCGATGCCTTCAGGTGGGAGGTTGTGAGAGGTTGAGCGCTTCAGTCCCAAGATACATTGTAACTCGAGAATGAAGTGCTCAAGGTTAAGGAATGAAAAAAAGTAAACGCAGAGGACAGTCAACTATGAAACATACCGTAGTTGTCATCAAAAGTATAATATGACTGATTGTAGTGAAAACAATAGTAATAGTCTTAGATTTTTGAGCTTCCCACAAGCATTTGAACCCATCAACAAGTGGGACATCTGAGAAGAAGCTGTGCTTTCAACTGAATCATTATGCAACAATTATGTGACAAAAAAGACTAAATGTCTCACAATTTCTGCAATGTGTCTGCGAGTGTCTGCAATTTGATTTTTCTGTTGTACTGAAATGAACAAAAGCCAGTGACTACTTGGGAGGTCCTGAAAATGCATTCAAAAGTTTTAAACAGCAACAGTGTGTTGTCGTGGGCAGGGATGTAAAGTACGCACAAACACTTTGCAGTGTAATAGTGAGTCATGCAAAAATACCGATATTATCGTTTTGATTGTAGATAGATAATAGAAAACTCTCTCAACTCTGTCAAGACTGTACTGCATGTACCAAAACACACGTCTGTCATTGTGTGTGTGTTGTTCAGTGCTCTGAGGTGTGTGGAGGAGGTGAGCAGCAGCGAATTGTCACCTGTCCAGAGGAGGATCGCTGCGACAGGGACCTTCAGCCCAGCAACATCCAATCATGTAACATCCAGCCTTGTGCTCAGTGGCTCACTGGCTCGTGGGGACAGGTAGGCTACACTACACACACACACACATACACACACGTGCAAAACAAAACAGCTCAAAACAGCTCAAATAAGAGAGAATAATCCAGCAGAATCATAGAGCAATTTCATGAAGAATGTGCCCTGATTTTCAACTTAATGTGGTGTTAATACCAGAGGGACAAACAATGCAAATTACATTTTAGCCAGTAATTCATGTTGTCTATCCCACTATTCTTTTTCTAAAGCACCTACACTGTTCAGTCACAGTAATCCAGACTGTGATTTTAAAAAGATGTGAGCGATTTGTCAACAATTGCAGTTTGAAAGTACGTAAACCTGTCCTAAAGATCCTGACAGAAAACTCAATACACGACTTCAACCACAGACACCAACAAGATTTAAACGATTACTTCATTATTTTTTAGCTATATAACACAGGATAATTTAGCAAACACCCCGGCACCTGGCTGAGAGATTTTTACATGTGATGGTTTAGTGAAAGGAGCAGGTGCGGACATGGAGGTGCGATATAAAGGACTTAAGAGAGACATCTGAGGTCCTGGTCACTAAAAACGGGGAAAGTGATGGTTTGCTTGAGAGGGAGATGCAGCGAGACTGGTTGAAGGATTGACCAGAGAAATAAAGAGAAACGTATTGACTGGGTGTTATATGTAAATAATATATACAAGAACCAGAGAAAGAATTTTGGGCAGAAAAACAAAACAGAAAGAAAACTGTGACCTAGACCCAGATAAGCAACAACAAAAAATTAATGGATAGACTATGTCAGCCGTGTACCAAGGCGATATAGCCTCTCGAGCTGAGGTTCCACTGCTCCTTCATTATTCGCTGTTCGTGTCCAGAATTGGTATCGACTTCTTAACCTGACTGGCAGTAGATAAAATCCTAAATATCCATTTTTTTCCCTTGGTCACATCGAGTAGTAAAGACAGGATTTTTGAAATGCACAGACAAAAGCATGTCACCTAACTGTGGGTAACAATTCAATCTCCCAGAATCCACATTATCACCCACAATCAGTGTGTCAATACACAATTAAACAGCTGCAGGCGGTCGTCTTGTAGAAACCTGGCCGCACTGGGAATTATGACTGTTATCTGAATTGCAGTTCTGTCCACAAAGGCAGGTCTTTTAGTAGAGTCTTTTTAATCCCTGAAGCAGCGGTGGCAAAACAGAGTCTAAAAATCTTTAATCTGAACACGTCGAGATAAAACGTGTCCACAACACCATTTATATTATGACTGTTGTTGAGTATGTGCAAACAGGAGCACAGTGTAATGCTTACAAAAGCTGCTGCTATCAGTAGCCCAATCAGAGTGTAAAAAGTCTCCCTATTTTTCATTTCTCTGAAGGAATTTGGCTCCTCAGATCCTCAGTGATTTGTGAGTAAGTTCAGTGGTTTGATACGAAGTGCTGGATAAAAAAATAAAGTGTTTGGTCCTAAAACGCAACAGTGATGGCTGTCAGCCCTGCTGTAATGAACTGAAATGACATTTTATCAGTCAGTGCGTGTTGAGCCTGTTGAACTCCGCGTCAATCTCAATCATAAAAGCTGGAGAAGAAAACACAAGGGTCATATCGTGACAACAAATAAAACTACAAAATGAATGTGAGGTGTTTTGACAATGTAAAAACGAGGAAGAAAAACCGCATCACTGTTTTGTCCCTGCAGTGTTCAGCGTCTTGTGGAGGCGGAGTCCAGCAACGACTCATCAAATGTGTGGACACGAAGGCCGAGACGGACGACGAAGTTGATCAAACTCAATGTGACCATGAGTCGCAGCCTGAGAGCACCCAGAAGTGTAACATACAGGAGTGTGAGAGCGCCCCCTCTGGTGAGTGAATCAAGCTGTAACCAAACAATCTCTACCACTTGAATTCAGCTGGTCAGTGAGTGATGTACGGTCATATAGGATTACTCCTCTATTTGCCTCTGAAGTATAGGACCAATAGAATCAGGTAATAACAGCATCTTGTGTGATTATCATGTCTGCAGAGAGCGCTTGAGGACTGTGCCTTCAGCTAATGCTTCAGTGAAAAAGATTAAATCCAAAAGACTCTTCACTGTTCTCCAGATCCCTGTTGTGGAGCTTGGGGAGGGGTGGGTTGTATTTTGCATGTATTTGCATTTCTTATGAACAGTATATGAAGAAACTAGTGGACTTAAATGTTTCAGTTTCATGTACATTTTAATAGCAACTACATAAGAGTGACCTAAAAGCCCTACTGTGGTGGTCAATGTGTGCTTAAACCTAGATTGCAGAACAGAATGGATTTTTGGTTTACTTTAAGACACAGTAGTCCATTTGTTCGCGAGAGAGAGTTTGGATGCTCTCCCAGTGTTTGCTCCGGTTTTCTATGAAAATCCTAAACCACGATTAGTTGCTAGACTCAGTCCCCAGCAACCCTGAACAGGATGAACGGGTACAGGAAATGGATGAAAGGACAGGTTCACTTAAAGAGTCGGTACTGGCTCAGGAAATGTTGTCTCATTATATCTGTGTGCACGTCAAAATTTTGTAAGAAACATACACATTTTTAACATCCTTTGCCTCATTCATATCTCTGAACAACCTTGTTTTTATGTACCATCACCATCTGGAACACAGGAGGCATTTTAAGTTTGTTTGTACCTTCTGTTTATATCAGAAATGTAATTTAATTTATAATATGAAAAATGTGAAAACCAAAACAACAAACAAAAGAACAATTTCTATTAAAAATAAGAAAACAAATTGAAAAAAAATCTATTTAAATTGTTTTGTTTTTATAAGGCTAATAAACAAGCCACCTATAGCCTCTATAAATGGAATATATAGATGTATTGAACAAACAGCACTGATGAACATTTGACTTAAAGTCATTAGAAATAAGCCTCAGGTTGCACTACATTAGTAAAGATCTTATAATTGAAACTTATAATTGAAGCAATGTATTTTTTATTGTTTTAAGGTGATTTGTAAATCAAACTCAAATTTAAATGTATCGCGATGAATCTCTGCCATGTTGTTTAGGAGTGTCTGCAGCGTGAGGCGTTTTTGACTTGATGAATCGATGCGATATAAGACCAATGTCACACGTCAGCTACTGACACACACAGAAGAATATTTAGAAACGTTTCTGTCCAGCATTAACATATGAACACATGAAAACATTATGAAACATCCCAGGGTGTCACATGACCTCCATTTCACTGTGGTCACTTTGCCAAAATTGCTGCACCGTGCAGCTCTGTTCCTGAGGGTTTGGTGTTTTTGTTTTGGTTTTTTTTACCGATGCTTGCAGTGTGGCTCAGTGGATGGCAGTGTTGGTCTGTCTTTTGGTTGGATGGACTGGAGGCACTGCCATGAAGTTCTGTGCAGACACTCGTGGCTCTGAGAGGATGAATCCTACTGATGTTGCTGATCCCTTGACTTTTCCTCAGGAGCCACCAGCAGTTTGACATTTGTGGGTTTGAGTGAAATGTCTCAACAACTACTGGCTGTATTGCCATGAAATCCAGTCCAGATACCTTTGGTGCCAAAGTGTGAGGATCTTTCATTTCTTTGTTTATTATCACCAAACCCCAGGAAGTAGTCTAAGAGTCTGAGATGAGATGTTTGGATTTGTGCTGGCAGATCCGCTGATGTGTGTGTATGTACGTGTCTTACTGCAAGACGAGAGGATGGACCCACACGTCAAGCGACTGCAGCAGAACTATAGGGCATCTGAAGATGCACTTTACACAAAGGAAAAATTCTGACCTTGCAGCAGGGCTGTTAATCAGACAGCGGCTGTTTACACACGTCATTGGGGATATTAAGTGAACAGTCAAACTGGAGCAATCGCCAAGACCTTCAGCGTGAATTAGGGTTGTGGATCTCGAGAACTCCAACAAAAAGGTATTTCAACTCGAGTACACAACAAAGAACACACAGAATGTACACAGAGGTAAATCCATTTACAGCCTCCATTTCTGACTTATTTCCTTTATCAAACCTATTTAGTCTTGAAGGACAAGTGGGACATGAAATGTTAAAGCTCTGAGACATTATAATGCCCCTAATGTTTTTTTTTTAAATTAATTTCAGTATTTCATGGTACTAGCTGTTTTGACCACATGAAGCAGTGAGCTTTGCCACACTTGGCCCTCAACAGTAGCGTTGATATCTGTAGGAATCCACCCGCTCTTCCTCTAATGATGCAACATCACAAGACCAGTGGAAAGACTGACTGTAGTAGCCTCAAAGCTCTTCTTTGTTAACAGCCACACAGAACAACTTTTTTTTTTTTTTCAAACTTTGAGCCAAAGACATTTGCAATCAAAGCAACTATTCACAATGGTAAATTATAAGCTGTACATCTTATTTTGCTTGAAACACATCATTCATGATTTGACATTTCCATCTTCTGCTTTTGATTGCGTGAGACTGACTGACTATATGCCAAAAACTTGTTAACTACATGTAGATTGAAGTTTATCTGAAGTTGCATCTGGCTTTGATGTGCATGTCTCTTTGAAGACGATGACTAGGAAAGGCAGTAGAGGTGTATTTTTGTTCCAGTTGATGTTTGAAGGCACAGGTTATCTGCAGAGGAGAGCGTGTTATAGCTGATTTTTTTTTTTTCCTCTCCTGGATTTTCAGTATAAAAATAGTCCTCACAGTTACTTCTATTTACATGGAGCTTATTTAGCTTAATCACCTTCATAATACAAGACAAATGACAATCTCCAATTCCTTGCAGCTCTTTCTGTTTTTCTACATTCTTTAATTAAACATTTAACATACACAATTTTCACTTTTTCAATTGAATCCTCTGATGTAGGTCACAGCAGTTCAGTGGCATTTCTGTTTTTAGATATCAGATATGAAATCACAATGTTCCTCAGAGGGCAGCCTGTTAGAGTCTTGACACCATCTTTGCTGACATTTTTGAAGGCATAGAGGTATTAAAGTGTTATCATAAATATTTCAGGTGTACGATAACGTGGCAGCAAACAGACATTTTTAGCGCCGTGTGTGACCAATCATTTCACTTAATAATTTGTATGTGTTTTGCTTCAACGAGGCAATCAGATGGTTGTAAATGTTCTTTCCCCTCAGCTTTGTGAAGGAAAGCTTTGCAAGTTTTTTAACTGGTTTGACAATAAAATTGTTGCTGGAGTTTTTACCTCTTTAGGCTTTTTTTTTTCCAGTTACTAAAACAGTGTATTTTTTTAGGCATTGTTTGGCTTTATTCTGACAGATGCAAAGTCAGGGAGAGAGAAAGTGGGTGACATGCAGCCACAGGTCGGCTTCGAACCCGGGCAGCTGCAGTTAGGACCAAGCCTTCATGGCACGCGCTCTACGAGGTGAGCCGCCAGGGCGCCCGGTGCGTTTTGTTTTTGCTGGTTGTCCGTCCGTCCCGTTCTTATCAACACGGGGGAGAGGAGTGAACACGAGGGAATTTCTTCAAATTTGGCGCAAATTACTTAGATTCAAAGATGAACTGATTAGAATTTCGTGGTCAAACGGTCACTGTGACCACACAGCTCAAAAATCCACATGCTAATTCACACCAATGTTACTCCCCTAAGTGAGGAATTACACCACAGTTGGATCTGATCTTACGCTGTGTGTTTGGCATGCATTCAAATGATTCCTCTGCTACATCGCAGCATTCCTGTCAAATCTCTATAAGTATCACTCCGCATCGCTGCTTATAGGCACATATTCATTCAGAGCCATTCTCATGCTGTACTGAACCAAAACTAATCCCGACTGTAACTGCACAGATCAGAAACTCTTAAACATCTATCCGAGTTACTGGAGATCAGGCGTGATGGGAATGTTAAGTGATGAAGCAGGAGGTCATTTAGATCCATTGCACACAGAATATACTGTGCGATGGGTAAGTGAAGGGCTGTACGGTGAACTGAGAGGTACTGAGAGGTCGAAGGAGGATACATGAGCCAGTGCGCGACTGTTAAAGTGATAGTTCAGGTTATTTGATGTGGGGTACCTATCCATAGTCAGTGTATTACCTGCAGTAGATTCGGATCAATTTGGTGCCAGTTTAGAGGAGCAGCGGCACAGAAGCTGAGTGATGAGCTGCTGTGCACGTGACCATCGCAAAAAACGTGTTTTAGCCACTTTAAAAAATGTGAACAAAAGAAAGCCAATATCAGATGAAGTGTACACTTTATTTTGAATATTTTCACTGCTTTATCTTGCTGTTAAAGTCTGTTCCTTTCAAAACTACAGTTTGTGAACTGTTGAAGTAGATGTGCTTGTGCGTAGGAATACGATAGTTCAGCTGTTGAAAAGATTTATTTCCAAAGGAAAGGGCTGCTTGACAGCAAGATAAAGCGTATCCTGCAACTGTCCATGTGCTCCCAGCTCTAATGCACTGACTAGAGATAACAAACCCATGTCCAATAACCCGGACTATCACTTTAAGAGCAGAACCTGAGTCCAAACTGATTCAGCAAAGCATGGCAGATCTCTGATGACTTATTCATTAAGCAGTCATTAAATGAAACATAAGAAGGAACATAAGAAGGAATAGATATAGAGGGATTCGTTATTTTCAAGGATGATGTGCATTTATCTCCGAGTTGTATAAAAGTCGGTCA
Organism: Seriola dumerili; assembly: GCF_002260705.1. NCBI lineage: Eukaryota > Metazoa > Chordata > Actinopteri > Carangiformes > Carangidae > Seriola > Seriola dumerili. The sequence continues at coordinate 4,912,283 of NW_019174266.1, forward strand.
ATGGGCCGCTTCACCGGTGCACCTCTGCGCCCCTTGCCTTAATCCTCATTGATAATTCTGGAGAACAAGGGGCTTGATCTATCTTTAGCCCTAAGCTTTTTAAAGGGTGCGTGTGTTAATGATGTCTTTGAAGTTTTGTCCTGTCTAGCCCTTCTAACACAGGCTAGTAGTCACTGGGGTCGAAGCGCAAAAACTCCTGCAGCAGTAATTTTGACCCTCTTACTGCACAGGATCAAATCCACCAATGCTGATTACGAAGGATCCTTCAAATTACTTCGGTTCAGCTCTTAGTTAATCAGCTGAGAGCAACTGAGATTGTCTCCTAATTTTTTAATTGCACTGGAGACAGCTGAGGGTGGTCTGTACACACCCACCACATTAACTTTAGTTATTATAAGTTAACTCTCAGGTCAAAGTCAAATGAGGGATAGTGGCAGCATTCGAAACAGTAACAGATCACATGACCTCACATATACCCCCCCCAACTCTGTCTGTTCTGTACAAGCTCTAGTTATATAAGTTATGTCTGTTGAAGCCATCTCTCCATCAGAACCAGGATATCAGGGTCCGTCTGTGATAGAAGAATTTCCAGTTGAATTACACAGACTTCTGATATTTGAGTACATCAACCTCAGGCCGTTTCTGGATTTGAGAGCATGCGGGTTGAATAAAACCTGTCCAGAGTCATAGGAGGGCTTATTCGCAAAAGGCAACTTAGAGCTTGTTTCGGTTTTATGAGTATAACATTTTTAGGGTTATAACTTGCACAAGACGGGGGTGGTGGTGTTTTGCGAGGGCCATTAGTGATCGGTACGTGTGAAACATAGGGGCAGAGTCCGAGAGTGGAGGACGGGTTGCATTCTGAATGCCATACTTCATGCGGTGCGAGATCCTGTATGATTTGGTTAGAGACGATCATTTTGAAAGAGATCTGTTCTGTTGTAGAAGGTGGGGAAGTTGTTCAGGTTGGGGATGTTTCCGAAGTAGCCCTTCAGCCAGATGTGCAGGGCAACATTTCATCTGACATTTAATAAAGGTCACGTGTTAATATACCGTGCACCACTGAGAAATATTGACCAAAAGAACAAATCAGTTTAGTCCACGAAACTACTCTTTGCAGTCTATTCATGGTTTCATCAGAGCCTGTGTGACAAAAGCTGCTCCGAGTGGGGTCCCATCAAACGTGGAGTGGAAGCTGCACAGAGGAGCCGCACTTTCATTCAGAGTGTGAGACCAGTGCTTTGACACGAGACCTGTCGGGCCACGTGTGGAGCTGTGTAAGCCCAGGACAGATTTCCATTTTTGTATGCCCCAACAATGAATCTTGGCTGCATGTGATTAACACCCTGCTATGAAATCTTTTCTGGATTCTTAGCAGTAGGAGGAGGATAAGTTGATGCGAGTTCATCCTTCACATAGACTGTGCACATGCTTTTAAAGCAAGGGATATATTTATCAGAAAAAAAACAATGATATATTTCACATTAGTGACCTTTCCTCCATTCAGATTTGTTAATTAAGCTCTTTTCGGTGCTGACTCCCTGCAGCCTCGAATGCAGCGGGGACACTGAACTTCCTGTGACTTCTGCACATGAGCACGGTGTTGAGATACTATCATCTACCATATCTGATTTCAACAGTGCATCTCAAGTCTAAGGTTGGTTACTGCGGGTTTAATCTTTTGGCCGAGGCGGCCATTTTGTTTGAGTCCACCACCTGCTGTCTGAGGTAGTTTGAGTAAACCAGAAGAAATTACCAATCCAAATATGGTTCTTCAGGAAGAACACAGAACTCTCATAGAGTATATCAATTATATTAATTTTGGAGCTTGTCAAAACAGAGTTTATTACAGCAGCCTATTGCTTCTACTATAATAAAAGAATTTCTGCTCAATTTGTTGTTATAACATTTTTGTAAGATAATTTTCTTGTTAGAGTTTAAACATTTTCTTGTCATTACTACATAGAAAATGATTCTGTTTTTGCAAGACGCTTTTCTTGTTCTAACACCAAATCACCCTAACTTGTTACTTCACAAACAAAGTTATGTATTGTGTTAAAATTAGAAAAAGATCCAAGATCTATTATTCCCATTTTCATTTCACAAAACCGACAAACAGTCGTCAGCTACTTCCTCAGCTACTCGAGGTCTCCTAACAAGAAGACATGACTATGGGCCGTAATAAGCTGCTTGTACAGACAACCTGTGGGCTTGTTTTTTACAGAGGACAATTTAGCTATTTCTGTTACCTTGAAAGCTGCATTGATATTTTTTTTTTTTTTCAATTTTGAAAATAGATTTTACAGGCCATTTGTTCTTATGGCGGCTGAATATTTGTGTGCAAGCTAAAAATAATACAGTCTGTGGTCTGCATTCAGTGTGCCTGTTGTCTGGGAAAGGCAGAAGGGAGAATGGAAGAAGGTCAAGTGGACAAATGACCTTCATTCAGTCTGAGATTCTCTCTGTACACACACATATTCCCACAGCGCTGAGTTACCGTCAGGAGCTAATGAGCTACATTGTGTGGTTTTCATGTTCGGTTGTAAACGTCTGGAACAGTCTCATAAAAAGAGGTGATGCAATCATTGCACTGATGGCTTGGTTTCATAACACATATCAAAACTGGCTAAAAATATCAATACAGTATAATATATGTAGTGTGTCAAAGCTCTAAAAACTCAGCTGGGATTATTTTCTTTAAAACACATCTGGGAAATACATATCTGTATACTGTTTGGCCACAAACACCGCTGGATTTGAACTGTCCTTAATTTAGGCACAAACAAAGTTAATATATTAATAATGTACATACACCCAGGCAGGGTATTTGTACAGTTATAACTGAATTGACTATAGGTTCTCTCTGGTAAGGCACTAAAAAAGTTTTCAAAATCTTTAATCAATTAAATTTTTCAAGTACTAAGTAACCACAGAGGTTAAATTCTCTGTAATTAGTGATGATGTTTATTGTGTTATCTACGTGAAAGTGCTCAGGCCACATGGACTAGACAAAAAGTACAGCCGGAGTAGTGACACTTTTGTCGGCCATTTAGATCATATTTCAAACAAAGAATGTGTGTGTGAATCTGTAATTATAATTTTTCATTTCAAGGCAGTGGTATGTTTCAGAGTCCTCTCCACACCCCAAGAAATAACGATGGGGGAGGTATTCAATGTTTTTCTTTTTTTTTCCATCTTGAAAAGCAGCAAATTTAAAGATGCTGAGTCAAGATTACTGGGCAATCAGTAATCTAACAATAACATGCCAACAGTGATTTGGAGTAATGACGACAGAAAGCTTCAAAGGTCAGGAAAGTGAGGTGACGTGGACTCACCTTCCTTTTCATCTGCAGTTTACCAGCCCACCTGCCCCTCTGCAGGGACAAATATTTAATGTAATTTTACACCATTCACCCATAGAGGATTTTGGAGACGAGAACAAAAGGCTAAGCTCCTATCCAGCAGCTGCCCAGTGAACTACAAGAAATATTAAACTTCAAAAGCTAGTGATATAACTGCAGCATTTCCAGCTCCTTCACCAGACCTGAGAGATCCGAGCCTGACACTTTAAAGCAGCTGTAATCAATATATGTATTATAATATATGAAATGACAATATGACGGTGTGAAATCGCTCGTGGTGATGAAACTACAGTGTATTTTCACCCCGAATCTGCAGTTCGAGTCTCAGCTCATGGTTTAGCTGTCCTGCAACAACATGCTCAGCACCAAACAGCAGACAGGCATTGTTACAGACAGTGGAGCATTTAGTAGCTAAAGGGCCAGATATTTGCCTCGGGTTCATAGAGATCAACAGAACTAAAGGAGCGTAAATAGATGAGACGCATTCGTCAGGTGAACAGAATCATGACTCCAAATGAATAGATAATGTTGCTCCCTAACCGTATCTGTTATTGCAGGTTAAAGTAACTTAAACACATATATTTATACTCATCAGTAAGTGGCAGCGCACAATAGGTTCATGATTTACAGTTCAGCAGTAATAATGATGTGCAGTGACGGGTCAATAAACATGTTTCATTACCTATCTTTTAATTTTTGCCTAGAGAATTTCCATTTATTATTTCACTGTCACATATAAATCCTGCGCTTGGTGGCTTTTTTTTTCTACACTGGCTATAAAAAGATTACATCTTTTAGGCTTCTGCAAGTTGTACATTTCCATTCCATAGGTGTACTGTAGGTCATTCAATAGCCCTTCACTCTTGACTTCCTCTCTTTATTCAGTTCATTCATTCCCTGGCTTGTTCAATTATGACGCTGTAATTAACCCTTTGACCGTGAGATGATTTTCCTAGGAAACAATGCGAAGCTGCGTCCACTGACGACACTGATACATAGGGTGAAGTGGGGCTGAAGAGACATGAATGGATTTTTCTGTTTTCCTCCAACAGTGAAAGAAAAGCTTATGAGCTGCGGAAGTCCCATGTCCCTCTGTCCCCCTCTGTTGTTTACTGTTCTATATGGGGCATGCTGGTGAGTGGGTCAAAGAAAGCAAATAGGGGCGTATAGCAGATGAGTAGCACACAGGAAGTGGCATGTATTGAGTTGCAGCTGTGACCTTTGCACTCCACTTATGTCAGTTCAGCGTTTCTGATCTGGGAGACACTGGGAATTCTGCACACTGGTGTTTTGAGAATTGCTTCATGCAAGAGCAGTGGGGTCAGTAGCACAGAATGCATCCCCTGAATATAACGGCTAATCATTTTGAGGACATCCTTACTTTGCTTCTAGAGCCACCGTGAGACGACATTTGTCCAACACTTTGCTCCTTGAAAAGATATGTTTTAAGTAATTGCTAGAAATGAAGCAATGTGAATGATCATGGTTCTCAGAGGATGAATCCTCATGATTTTGATGACTCTTTTCTCTAGCACCACCCTCAGGTTACATTGTCAGTTTGTACCATATATATCCCACAAAAAAAAAAAAAAAAACATTAGACAAATGGACAGATTGTGATTTAGGTGACAGCTCATAATGTATAGGCAGATATTTGCAAGATATTACAAAATTCATGAAATGTAAATTGGTTGAGCACTTAAACTCCACAACATACTCACATTTTTTGCTGTTTTTTTGCCACAAGCATCTGCAGCTTGTGAGCAATTTAAAAACATAGATGTACAGCCAGCTGCATGTGGCTTCTTATTAATGACTGCCTTGCAAATAGAACTGTCACCTGCACTGTTTCATTGTACAATGACAAGACTGTTACAGTAGGTGCTGAACGCTTTCTTGAAAAATTGATACGGACGACGTCACTACTAATCTGGCAGTCTTCTTTTTTTTTTTCTTTTTTTTTTTCAAGATTGTTGTAATGGCATTTCCACTGTGTTGTCAAAGCAACTGCCACTTTTAAAATTTTCAGTGGTATTGATTTTCCCACATTTTAAAGGCTGTATTTTGTTCTTGCAGATGGATGAACAGGATAGTGTTTTGTTTTCAAGATGACTAAGGTCATGTCAGATATTATTTTGTTTTTGTTTTTTAAAATTACATTAATCAAGCACTTTGTTTCCCTTTTGTTTTTTTTAGTCTCTCTTCTAAAACACTGTTTGCTTTTAACATCAGCCTTCTGCTGACTGCAGTCCCCCACAGCAGCACAGCCCCTGATTTACATACAAAAGCATTTTACTAATCTAATATGATAATCATAATGTCACAGTTCATGTGCAGACTGTGAAACGTTTCTCTCCTAAAGTGAATAGCTGTCACTGGCACTGAAAAGCACGTAACATTTCGCTTTTCAGTGGGTTCATGACTGACACACAATACATTAAGTGTCTGCTAGAGCCATCAGCTGTTGCTTACGCCTCTTCGACACATTATTCACCTGAACTGAGATTCCAGCAGGAAAGTGTGGGTTGTTTTTTCTCTTTTTTTTTTTTTTCTACCACGGTGCTTATGTGGAATTAAAGACAGGTGGTAAAACTAACTTAATTCCCAAAGGGCCTCTGATTCCTGCCCACTTAGCTGCTCTTAAACAAGAAGACATTGAGCTGAATACAGCAACAACAAAAAAATCTCATCTATGAAACAGTGAGTGTCTGATGATGAAGTGTAATTATTCAATAAGATTAATAATTTCATTCTTCTGCTGGGATTTCAACCCCAAAGTAGGCAAAGTGTTTGCAAGCTTGATGGACACAAACAAACCTGTGCACACCAACAAATGCCGTTTTCTGTTTGTCGTTCATTCATTGTACCTTTGTTGGAAAGTGCCAGAAAGCCCGGCAGCTACTTTTTCGAAATACATTGGATCACACTATAAGCCCTTTGTAAACCCCCATGGTAACTGTTCACATGAAGAGTGGAACAGAAAACGCAGGGAGGTCCACTTCTGCAGGAGAGGAATATCTGTTCTTGTGGTATTGATTATCTGCCTTTGAGCAGATTCACTGCTGAAAGCCCCAAAACTGAAGAATAGAGCAGGATATGAAATTCATGCTTTATTTATGCCAACCATTCTCTGCAGGAACATTGATATGCGGGTTAGATTTGGATGCTAATTGCAATCTAAAGGATAGTTTCACATTTTTTGCATGCACTGCCAATGTAAGAGGTGTTAAGCTGAATTAACCTTGTACGAAGCTTCAGTTAATTTCACACTGGGCTGCAGTGGAGGGAAGATGACACAATCAAATTTTGTACTAAAGAGTGGGGATTGGCCTCACCTGATCATGATACCTCAGCACTTCTCTCATCCTGTATTGAGAAAATCTCTCTCTGTTTGTTTGTCCTTCAATTTTTGTAGTTTTAGTACGAGCACTGACCTTGGTAAGACCTTGGTAAGGTCAGCGCTAGTGCCAATACCAAAGAGGCATATCAGATGGGAGCATCCCTTCAAAAACGTCTGTAACCTTAGAAACTACCCACTAACTCAAACTGCTGACGCCTTATATTAGCTTTAAAGTCTAAAAAACTGGCTCCTCCAGGCCACAAGTCGCCTGATGGCTGTTCCATCAGTGGGTGAGTGTGTGTGTGTGTGAATGGGTGAATGTGGCCTATAGTGTGAAAGGCTTTGAGTGGTCAGTAAGACTAGAAAATCGTTATGTAAGTGCAGTCCATTTACCATTTAAAAGAGTTCGGCACAGAACAAGGACTGTAGATTTGGTCTGACATTTCTTACACATTAGGAGGGTTCCTCTTCATGGGGACATGGGGATCAATTACAGTGACCAAAAATAGTTTCATTGTTCATTTGGGCATATTATCCTTTGTTTTAAGATATACTCAAAAATATAAGCCTGCCTTGTAAATATATATATTTAAATATTTAAATCTAAATATATTTTCAGTAATTTTAATACACTGCACAAAACAATACAGAATAAAAAGTCAGAGACAGATGTTCAAATATGATCTGTTATGAATTAATGACAAAGGAGCCTGAGCTGCATTTGTGACGTTTCTCACATCTGTCATTGATTTCAGTGTAAAAGGCAAATCTCAAGATGTTCAGAGACTCACAACCCACACATGATGGCTATGATTCATGGTGTAACAGTCAATCACGCATGAGCTGAATCTGTATTTCACTTCTGTATGTATCCTCTTTCTCTCTCTCTCTCTCTCTCTCTCTCTCTCTCTCTCTCTCTCTCAGGAGCCGTTTGTCTTCGTGACCGCCTGACATTTCGTTTCTGCCAGACTCTCCGCCTGCTCGGCCGTTGCCATCTGCCAAATGTGCGAGCGCAGTGCTGCAAAACCTGCAGCCAGCGCCCCAGCAGCACGTCTGGCCGCTGACATGCAACAAAGTAACCACTCACATGCCTCATCAGCAGGAACACTGACTGCACCACTGACTGATGAAATATCAATCATCATGCAAAGTCAACAATCTGAGCCTTTACCTGATTTTTTTTTTCACCACTACAGACTAATGATGAATTAGTCCCACTCCAAAACTCTCAATATTTGTGCTGGTGAAATTGTTACATAGGGCTGAAAGTAATTTGAACTATAACAAAGCACAGCCCCTCTTATAGCTAAACAATGAGAATGTAAACATTTGTTTGCACTTTGTTTTTTAGTATGCAGTCTGAGCAGAATGATATTTTATGAGTCAATACGTCCTTGTAACACATACGGAGCTACATAAAATAGAGGAGTCTTCTATTATCGTAGCCAACATAGTAATGCATTATTACACATGTAGACAAACCAAACTCTATGGTTGGTACAGTGCTTTCATTTTACTGATCTGCAACAGAAACTGTATAGATTGAAACAGACACTGAACTGTTTGGTGCAGGTATAAAATTCGCAGTGTGGATTTATGTACATTATAATGTGGTACAAGTGTTACGAAGCTAAAAAAAGAAGTGGTGCATAAAAATGCTTCATGTGGCATTGATAAACAACTGACCGTTTACTAAGCCCTGCCCCCTTAGTTACTGTTGCTACGATATGCTTTTCAATCTTGCGTGGCACATATGCAGTTTACAATCATTTGTGGTAGATTTACCAGTTTTTGAAATTTCACACAGAAGCAGACAAAAACGCTGTTTCATCTGTTCTCATCTTTTAACTGGAATGAGTTGTCGCCAATTGTCACTGGCAAACTTCATCACCTGTAGCTTGCTAGGTAAGCTAATGCTATTTCCACAAACTGAGAAGACGAGCGCCTCATAAACATGACATTGTGCTGAAAGACTGACGCTAAAGCTACATGTCCCAGGGATAATGTCAGTCATCCTCACTGAGTCATGATCTGGTATTGGAGAGTAGAACTTGTTAACCGTAGCATTGAATATTAGCAGGTTGGATTCATGCTTTATGTTTGGATTTTTATTTTCCAACTGTATGTTTTTACTTTTAATGTTACAAGAGAATATGCTTTGGGGGTAACCGATGTGTTCGAAGAAATCAAGAAATCGGTTCGGTCGGTGTTAGCCTAAACTCTGATGCTAATGCTAGACGTAGACAATATTAGGTATGGGGAGGGCGGGGCTAACAAACGGTCAGTTAAAACGTTTAATGTCCACAGCAGCTTGTAAAAAGCCTTTTTGAAGCAGTTGTATCGGTAACAGTTGTGTAATGTCATATTTAGGCTTTACCACACGCATATTTTTTTTAAGTCACAAAGTAAAATGTAAATGTAAAAAGTGGAGCTGCAGGAAATACTTGGTGCTAGAAGCCACATAGGCTCCGGACATTTTTGGGTCAGGTATTGGCAGGCCCAGTGCCTCATCTACTTGAATATTGGATAATTTGATGTCATTATTTTTATTAACCACTTGATTGAAATACGAGTCAAATTCAGCTTTTCGGAATAAATATTTTTGAAGCATTTGTGAAAGTTTTCAAAATGGACTATCAGTGTCACATTAGGTTTGTTAAGTTTAATTAAGGAATTAGGTATATGCAATATTTTATAATTTAACATGTGGGTTTTAGTTACTGTTATTTTTTCTTGTTATGGACGAACTGAATCCCTCACACTTAACTCTTTCATCTTTTGTGCTCATTCCTGCATTGACAGTCGTTGTTAGCACTGATACATACTGTATGTAGCCTGAAATTCTTTAAGTCTTTTCAGCAGGTATTGAAAAGCAGCTCAGACATATCAATGCAGTCCAGCCCAGGCAGCAGCAGTGCCATCATAATCTCCTGTATTTCTTTATGTTGTTTAATGCTTAATGTAAAAAAAGAAAAAAGAAAAAAAAAGGAATCTCTGTAGAAAAGCTTTTCTGCTTTATTGAACAAAAAACTCTTTTATTTTAAAGAAAAAGAGAAAAAAAAATCCATGTGTTTCTGTAAAATATTAAACATTGAGATAAGGTGCACAGAGGTCAAATCGTCCCATGAATACAGCTGTTGAAACAGCGCTGCAGCTTTAAATAACATTTCTTTGCTGGAAGAATGGAACGTTAACAGGCCTCTGGAGTTGCGGTTCTGTAGATATAAGGTATTTGTTGAAGGTGTTGGAGAACAGAGACATTGCAAAACCTCTTTGTTGAACTAACGTACATTATGTCCTCAGGCAACTGTATACCCAAGCAACAGGAAGCAAATTACTGTTGGAGTGTTGTTACATCTCACACAGTTAGAAGTCATACTATTATTTGATAATACAGAGTTGTAATTTACCTTTAATGTGTATTAAAAGTAAATTATAAATACCTTGTCTACATACATTATGTATATGTGTAAAGAGCTATTATTTGGCAGAAAAAAAAAGTGTTTTTTTGTTTTTTTTTACACTGATGTGTTTTTAAAGTGAATTTTTCTTTTAAGTTTACATGTGATACTGGGAATAAGCAATTTGAGCAATGTTCACATGCTGCCTTGTTCAGTTTGCTATCTCAAAATGACATCCATTTGGAAATGTGCTCAGGATTCAGTTGATGCAATTAGCCTCTTCCTCTTTGGTTACTGCCGTCAGGCTTTTAATTCAGGTGTGGCACATATGGAGTCTACAGGGAAAATTGTGGCAGGTGTATTTCAAATTCAAATCAAAATTCAAATTTTTTCCAAAAACAGGTCCTCATGGTCAGACAGATTTGATTTGAGTAACATTAACTTTTTATCTGTTATCCAGCAGCAGGTTGTGTCTTAAAAAAACATTTTCATGGTTCTGTCTGCTCAGAAAGATAAGATACAAATCAGCAAAGAGGAATAGTGGAGATGAGTCTGTGGAAATGTTGGATTTAAACATTGGTTTTGCCCTGGGCAAACATTTCCTCTTTCAAGGCAAAAAGCAGACATCAGTAACACCATGTTAATACTTTTGAAGCCTGCTGCTGGATAATGGGTACAAGATAACATTACGGTTTTTCCCTTAATGTTTGAGTAGGGGTTAAGCTACATGATGCCATGATAACTCTGCACCATATAAGAGAGGCTGAGGCTAAAATGTCAAGCAGAAGTCTGCATCCTCATCATATAGATCCATGTAGAAGACAATATCCTTCACTTTTACAAAATAACAGGTTTCATGAGTGAGGGACAGATGAGTTTAGCAGATGTATCTCAGGTAAACCTCTCCATAAAGAGCAAAACAAAATCACTAACCTTTGACATAGTGGCATATGGGCTATTTAATGTAACTTGTAACCCACAAAATGTTGTAGTTAATGTTATTCTACCCATTCAGTTGTGATAGTAAAGGGAGTTAGTCAAGCACACGAATGTTTACCTTGGAGCAGACACTTCAGCACACTGAAGTGGAACGGAGACATTCTTAATGTTCATTACAGCTGTGCTTTTCCTGCTAGGACTAAATATCTCTTGTGTGTTCTTGTTTTTGAGTTTGTTTTGTTTTTGTTTTTCACTCGTCCTGCATACACACCCGTTTTATTTAGAGATAATTTAGAAGGCTTCAAAGCGGGACGCACCTGCTGTGCCAAGGTATAATTGCTAAACTGATTGGACAATCGAGGGTATAACAAAGGGTCAGTTATGTTTTGAGGTATTTTGATGTATTCACATTTCATTTACGAACATATTCCCACAGTGAAACACAGCTGATGTCTGACTGCATGGATTGTAGAAGCCTTTCACTGCAACTAAGAGCATATTTTTTCTTTTACTCAGTTTAGTTTGGTGAAGTTTCTGTTCTTTTTCTGTTTTTAAATATTCATCTTTGTACATTTGGTGGTGATGTTGGTTTCCAAGCACAAAATGAAGACTCTAGCCAAGAGTGGCTAGTATGATGCTTACCTGCCTGTAGTATATATGATATGTACAGTATTTCTCCAACAGAAATGACATAATGTCGCAGTCACAGTAACTATTAAACACATTTTTCAGGGCAGTCAGTTGGCTAACTACAATCTCTTAACAAAATCCCACTGTAAACTTCATTTTAATGACCTGTTACTAAGCCATACAACAATTACGTGTTTTGGAGAAAATGTTATGCATTTATTAATCAGTGATATGTTATATTGCCTATGGATATTTATATACTGTGCTTAACACTACTAAATAAAACTTGTTGAAACGGATAGCTTAAGAAGAGAAGCTAATGTAATACTGATGTGTGGAAAGTTGACATTGCCACATGAACAAAAACTACATCAGAAGTACACATACAAACTATCAGACTGGATGTTCAAACTAATTTGGTTCGGTTGAAGGTCAGGCTTGAGAAAAGGTGAACTAAGGATTCAATGGTTTTGATCCTATCAAAGAATAACACGCTAAACCATATCACAGTGTTGGTTATAGGAGTGCTTCACAATGGGTTCAGTCATAGATGAAACTGATGGAAAGAGTTGGAGGAAACAGATTCCGCTTTTAATAAAATAATCAGTGAATAATCATGAGGAAAAAAACAAAGTGAAGTTTTCAGTCTCAAAAGTCTGCCAGAACAGAACTGGTCTTGTCAACATGTAGATTTAGTTACGTACTGCAGTCAGTATGTAAAGTCAATTCCCATCCATGGCCGTGGTTTTTTTCCTTGAAGAATCAGTAATCAACAGGTGGCAGCGTCACCATCTGGGTGAAGTCCTCATAGTTGATAGTCCCGTTCGACTTCACATTTGCCTCTTTGAAGAGCTCATCCACTAGACAAACAACACAGAAATTGGCTTCATAAGTGAACTTGACGAGGGAGTGCTGCCTGAAAATTGTCTCTTCCAGTTATTCAGAAGTAAACACCAGTAAAACACAGTTTGGCGTTAGATAGTCTCCTCTGGTCTGAAGCTGCTGAGCCAGACTGAGTGTGTTTGTTTTGCTTGGAGTCATCGTTCCATAAAATATGCACAATGAAAAGCAAATGTTAAATCAGTCATCTTATTATTGGGAATTTCTGCTCTATTAAAAAGCTCATCAGTGTTTCTAATCTGGTGAATTCAATTATTTGTTAATAAGAGCAACTTGTTTCTTAAAACCACCAGAGAGCCAAATCTCAGCATATTTACCTGTATTTAAGTGTAGTTTTGAGGTACTCACACTTTAGTTGGGTGCTTTGATTTTATGCTTTCAAAAGGGAAATATTATACTTTTTATTGCACTACGTTTATTTGAGAGCTTCAATTAGTGGCTACTTAACATTTTAAATAAAAATATATCAGGTCACTTCATACAGTTTGATGAATTGTTATAAATCAGACTACAAAACAGCATATAAAAAAGTTAACGTTAGTTCTATCTTAACCAGCTACAAAATGTTAATCAATTCATCAAAAACCATAACATCAACTTTCAACAAAAAAAGCTCAAACAGCAACAGAGAGATCATCTGCACCACAGTTTATAGTCAGGAGCTATTGTCTCTTCCTTTAGTGTAGTGGTGTCACTATCTGCTTCAGTAGTTTAGGAATCCAACAACATGATAGATGTCTCCCCACAGGGAAGAAGCCGAGTGTCTTTTAAATATAAACAGTTTTATGCAAAAAGCACTCACCCACTGACAGCAATTTCAATTAAATCTCTGTTGCTTTGAGACCCTTAACTGCATGAATGACTCAATTTGGGCTTAGAAACACTAATGCTATCAAAATCATCACCAGAGATTTAACTGAGCGTCCCTGCAGGAGTCCGTCCATCGAACTCTCATTATTGTCAGCAATGTTAAAATGTCAGAAAAACACAATCAATTAATCCACTGCGTCCTTAAATTTATGTAAATATAAAAAAAAAACAATAACTTGTGAGCTGAAATGCATAAATGAATCGTTAAACATTTGGGGAAACAGATTTATCAGCTCTCTTGCCAAAGGTTAAATGAGAACTGTATTATCTGTACACTAAATATGGATCTACTGCCAGCTAACTTAGCTTAGCATCAAGACTGGAAATGGGGAAACAGCCAGTTGCCGGACAACTAATCCTGACCTCTGGCACACAAATCCCACGCCCACCTGAAAACAGCGACACATCCGTTTTTATACAAATTGAACAAACAATATAACTTTACTTTTGGGCAGAGCCAGACCAGCTGTGTCCTGCTGTTTCCAGTCTTAATGCCAAGATAAGTCATCCGGCTACTGGCTGTAGTTTCATGCTCAGTGTACAAACATGAGGATTGTATAAATTTTCAAGTGTTCTCCCCAAAATGTTGCACTTTTCTCCATAAAACATTTTACTCTACAAATAACAGTGCATGCTTCAGTTTTAGTTTTAGTATGACAAATATTGAGCAAAGTTTTCAAAATATTCAGACCTGTACAACCAAACCACTACAGTTTACTACGACCTGGCAACATTCTGAGGAAGAAATTAAGTCCGTCTCCAGGAAAATTATTCTATTTCTTGACTGGAGCTATTTCATGCAGGCAGGTCATAGGACAGCAAAGAATTGGCCGGGCAAATTGTAATGGATTGAGTGGAAACAGCTTGTAATTCCCAAAAGACACTAAGCCAGACTTGCTGTGGTAAGAGTCACTTGATTGTTTGCATTAAAGGACTCACAGTGCCATGGGAAGATACAGCAGACGTGACTCGTGAAAGGAACAGACTCAACTGCGGTAGAGGACTAAAATACATAGTTTTTTTTTGTCATTTCATGGACACAAAGTCAACACTTGAACCTCATAGTTTCATTTCAAATCCAGTGTGCTATATAACATGGTCAAATAAATTGTACTAACACACACAGACTGCACTGTATCTGTGAACCATATATCCATGTGCTCCCTTTGGATTATGTAGAACAATATATCATAACCTTTTATTGATTGCACTGACCGAAAAAGTAATTTTTATAAGTTTTTCTTTCCGTCAGTGTCAACTTGGCAGCCTCCTCCAGTCTTTTTGCTGATAGGGTCAAAGGTGAAAAAACAGTCCCTACGTTCTGCAGATTTTCCACTTGAGGTTGCTCTACAGTTAGAATCAGCTTTTAACTTTACCTTCTTTGTCTGTGAGTTTCTCTCCTAACATGGTGAGTTTGGCTCGGAGCTCAGATGCCTGGATGTAGCCTCTCTTCTGCTTGTCTGTCATCCTCAAGGCCTGCAAGATTTCTGTCTTGGGGTCTTCCTGTTGTATCTGTCTGTGCATCATTGTCAGGAACATGGAGAAGTCCAGCTCACCTGTCTTTTCTAAACATGAATGTGGCACAAAGGTTAGGTGTGTTTCATGTTGTCAAATGAAAAGAAAAATTACACATTGACAGGCAAGAATTACATAACATTTAACCTGTGCAGTAAAAGTGACTGTAGGGGCCAATTGGGGACAGAAACACTGGAATTGTCAATTAGAAAAGAAAACATGTTTTTGGAAGAGGAACAGCTTCCTTGTTGCTTTTCTTAAGGTTGCTCCCTTTTTTTCCATTTAAGGGTTTTTGTGGAGTTTTTCCGTCTTTATTTTGAGGGTTTAATGATAGAGGGTATCATACTGTATGTTGTACACATTGTAAAGCCCTCTGAGACAAATTTGTGATTTTGAGCCACAGTATATAAATAACAAGCAACAGGTTTCACCAGTATTAAAATTTTAATCTAATAACAGGCTCCTAAATGCCTTGAACCAAGATTTTTACAACAACCTAAATATAATAATCTATAATCAAACCACTTCAACCACTGTCAGTCTTAACATGCTTTTACAACCTTGACTGGCCCACCATTAAGATTTACTGCATGTTGTACTTTACCAATTTTGTGAACTTGCAGATGTCTTTCAATTTCACCAAACGTGGGGCTTGTACCCAGGCACCGCATAACTGTGATCACATCTTTGGCATCAATCTTGCCCTTTTGCTTCTTGTCATACAAAGAGAAGCACTCCTTGAACTCTGCAAGGGAAATAGAAAAAAAATACTGACATTTTCAGTATAGTTTATCCATCATACAATAGCAGGTTAAATACACTGGCATTACTTCACAGGAACTAATAAGACTGAACAAGGTCAGACTTTGATCCTTATGTGTTTCCAAATGTTCTCCATGTATTGGTTATTTAAGAACAACTGTACATATGAATAAGACACATTAGCAAATAGTACATCTCAAACATCGGTAATTAATAGCAATAGATGTAAATCGTGGAAAACGTGGTGCTGTACAATTCTCTTACCATTGATTTGAACTTGTGTGAAGAATTTCGCCTGCAACATTACAGAAGTATGGCGTTACATGGCAGGTAAGTACACAGAAATAGCTTTAACATTAGAAAGTATGTGGAAAAAAAAAAGCTTGTTAATGGAAAGAATTTCTCGCACTTACCATTTTTGCAGTTCCTTTGCTTCCTTCCAGGAAGAAGAGCGTTGTCTGCGTCACCTGACCCTCCACCTCTGTTTAAAGTCCACTACCTGAAAGCCTCTACGTAATTTAATACGTGTTGCTGTGGAAACACGGATACCAGATCCACAGTGCTGCATTGTCCTTTCCCTTTGCACTCCTCCAATAAAACGAAGGGACCAATTATTTGCTACTCATATATATTATATATGGAAAGACAGTTGATTTAAAGCACATTCAGAGTCCAATAATGAGCAAGCAGAATGTCAATTTTAACATTTTAATTAACATAAACAGACCAAACCAGTGAGGAACCAGTAACTAAACCATAACTACACAGTTTTTTCCAAGCAATAAACTGATCTTATGTAAAGGAACAATACTGTACAAAACATTAACAATGGCAATTTTACATTAAGAACAGTAACTCTAAAGGCAAAGACATTCACTCAACATGTAAAAATCAGCAAAGTAACAACTTATCAGTTAAATTCTGCTTTCATAAAAACTGAGTTTTGATTTGCATCTTAAAAATATCTCTTCAGGTAATGTTAAAGCATCTGCACAATAGATTTCATTGTGAACATTAAAAATTGTGTGTTACTTAAACTCAGTAAATGTAGTAAACAACAGTATATTGTATGTTGGCAATAGGGCTATGCTATAAATCAAATGACAACTCTTAAATAGTACCATAACAACAAACGGAAACTAGTAGAAACAGTTCACAGCTCTCATGTCTAAATGAATGACAATATAAATCTTAACAAAACCTGCCAAACTTAGCTTCAGCCCTCGTTCACAAGACAAGAAGTTAGAATACACCCATTGATCAGTGCTACTTCATCCTCTCATGTCAAATGGAGGGCAGACTGGACACTACAGTGACGGGCTGGGGCTAGCTGGTTAACATGCTAACTTCGGGAAAAGAAGTGATATAAAAAGTAAAAAAGAGTTAGCATAGTGGCAAGTAAATAGCTAAAGATGCTATGTAGCAATAACAAAAACTTGCTTAAAGCACCTTTAAATACCTGAGCAAATGTTTTTTTTTTTTCATTAAATTATAGCTTTCAAAGAGTCCTCCATTTCATATTGTTGTTTTTAATTAAAGATAATAACCAACAGATCGCGCTGTTTACATAAAACTGCTTGGTGACTTTGCTATTTTAAAATTCTCTTCTATCTTGGTTTTTTATTTCTTGGCTTTGTATTGATACAGAGGCTGCTGTATCTTTTTTGCAGAACATGTTTTTTTCATATAAATTGCTTTTTTTTACTATTTTCAAGCTGTTTAGTTTATTTATCTCACTTGACAAGTGCTACATAACATAAATTAATATCTATATATATATATATATATATACATATATATATGTGTGTATTTTTAAGTTAATCAGTCAAGATTGATTGCCATCTTGTTCTTCTTTTCTTTCTTGGAGGCCAGGGAGGAGAAGAGTCAGCTAATTGAACAACCTGACATTTTTTCTTCTGATTTGTGATCAACCTCAAAGGAGTCAGTAGTTGACTGGACTGGATTCACTGATGAGGGTAAGCAAAGTAAGAATTTATAAGAATATACCATACACACTGTATATTCACCTTGAGTTGATCTAGATAGAGAAAATAGAAATAGAAGAGATTCCCTTATGAATATATGGCTGATGCCGGCAGAACCTTGTGTTTGAAGCGAGGCTGGTGCACATCAACAATGTGCACCAATTGTTGTTGTCCAAGTGCAACCACTGTAGCTGGAAATTTGGCTGAAAGAAACAATAGTGATACATCAGTCAGGTCATACAAACATAAGTGGCATTTGATGTGAAGGCATTGAGAGTTGTTTTTTTCTTCAAACACAAAGCAACACAGACCTGGACAGGTGTAAGTCAGTTGTCATTCTTGATATGTAGGGTGTAGTAGGACCAGGGTTCTGGCACATAAATGAGTCCGGGGTACTTGTTGCGTAGCACAGGGTCGTTCCACAGATAGCCTACCCACAGTGCTACCAGGAGCACAGTCACACTGAAACTACAGAACAGGAACAGGCCATTGCTGTCTGGGCTGAGGCCTTTACACTGTTGATATATCACCATGGCAACCATGGCAAGGAAGGTGAGGAGGAAAAGTTCAGTGATTTGTCCTTCAGTGACCAAGTACCTTGAGGAAAGAAATATCAGGAGATGTCAGAGGAACTCAGAGGGAAACAAAAACTTTCAATTATATAATAGTAATCTGTTTTACAATGAAAACATTCACTCACTGCTTTTCCAAAAAAAGATGGAAATGCCAGTCATCTGATTCTTCTCTCTTTTTGTTAAGTATAAAATACAATTTCCACAAACAGTAAAACTGTCCCGATAAACATGGTGACTTAAATTGGTTTTGTGAAACTTTAATTTTTGTCATTATGTTAGACCAATGTGACCCAAGGTGTTTTTATAACGATGCACACATAATATTACTACGCTATGTTTACTGTCAAACAACAGACAAAAGAAGGAAAGGCTCTGTCTATAAAACACCTCATTCCTCTTTACCTACCAGAGAGCCAAACTTGCATTTAAAAAAAACACAACAAACTGAATGTTTGCTGGCTTTTCATTCAGATTTGAATGTTACAGTTGACTAAAAACTGTTAATGGTTTGGCACTAATTTTAAAGTATCCATTATAATCGCTTCAATCTGTAGTGCAAGAGAAATCTTTTCAGTGTTTTAGCATGCATTTAATAATTCATACCAAAGATTCACTCTTTTCTTTAACTCACTGAGTTTTGTTACTGTTGTTGTGCACATCAACCTCCTGCTGCTGCTTATAAAACTAAGCAGAAATCATCACAGAGACTACAAAACACATCTTCTATAATGGGCAGGGAAGGTATCTCTGAACTGTGAATTTACTAAAAGCCATCATCAGATTTCACTGTCCTGTTAGTTTCAAATCATTCAGGTTACACCAAAGCTTGATGCATTTGTCTACAAACTTATTTTTTTTAACTTTAACAAAAATACTTATGTTATGTATTCATGGGGAAAATGCACAGAACCTTTTCAAAGACGTGAAAAGGTGACTGACCAGTAGTATAGAGCGCTGGGTCCCAGCAACAGCCAACCAGAAACAGGCATCTTTTTCTGTTCTTCCACCTCGGTGAAGCAGCCGGTGAAGTAGATGAACAGAATGATGAAGAAAGGAATATACCTAAAATAAAAGAAGAGGCGGACTCATAAAATGTACTGTGGACGGTGGACACCGTGAGATTCAATAATTATTTAGTAAAAGGCAGATGCAAAACTTATTTAAGAGGTACAGTATGTGTTTATCTGCATAATTCTTCACAAGTTGTTTGGTTAAACAAAATAAAAGTCTCATCTCCTCTCAGCTCAAGGCCAGCTGCAACAGAATCTGTAAAACCCAGCAGGGCAACAGCAGAGCCAAATATATTTAACAAAGCCTCCGGGCCAAATGAGTAAATGAGAAACTGGTCTAATTAATAAATACATTTACAAATGATTAACTATACTGGCAGGTTTCAATTCAAATCACAGATAAGGACACAAACACAAACAGAATTTCACTCAACAGAAAACCACTGTTCTAAATTAGTGTATCACACTTAAGGTTACCATAGGAACCGTGCTTATGCCAAACTCTTTTCTCTTTAAAAATCAAATGACAATGGTTTTTAATAAGTGAACGTGTTAAACGAACAATAATACTCTCTGTAGTAGCACGAAGCATGAAGAGCACAGGAACACAGAAACTACAGAACTCCTCTCTCTCTCTCTCTTCTTACACCGGTGCTGAAAATACTGCAACACTTAGAGATGAGTTCATTTTCAATCCAGGGACTGAAATTGACTCAAACTTAGTCTCCGCTAGGCTGAGATTGGATGCATGGAGTTCTGCTGCTTTTACACCAGTATCCTTTAGAACCAGACGATCTTTGGCTCATATTAACTTCACACTAAGGAACAACAAATGGCAGTTACACAAATGACAATGATATGTTTGTTTATCTTCGATTTCTAAGAGCACCCCTTTGTGAGGGGGTGAAATAAAAACCACTGTATAGTACTGTATCTAGATTTTTTTGTCACCTCAGTGTGTTATTTCCAGAGGTGCAATATTCAGAACGCACCGACATGAGGATCACCACATACACACAGCAGTATCATCAAGTGCAAACTGAAATTCTGTCATCGCCAGAGTGAAAACATAATGCTAGGGTCGACTGAGCCAATTTATTGCCATAAAACTCAAGGCCTATGCAAATTAAAAGCAAGCAAGGGAGAGGTACACCTCTTCCTTTTACTGCTTGTAATAAAATTTAATTTCCATTTCACCTTTTTTTCCAGATTTTTTTTTTTCTTCAAAACAAACTTAACTGTCAGAAAAAGTTTCTCTGCCCCTCCTTTCCTGCACATTGTAGGATTCATTTTACCGGTTACCACTCATCAGTCTTCTCATTGTAAAATCTGTTTTGTATTGAAAGATATATAATAGCCCCAGATTCCAGCGCACTGATAATGGCTGCAGTATTAATGGTCTCCACGGTTTTATCTGAATCTACACTTCACACACTCTTTAATTGGTTTCTTCCCTTTGTGTGATCTCAAAAGACACAACATCAACTACAGCAATATTAATCATTCAGACTCAAACAAAGAGCTGAAGTCACAAACACGTACCACATCAAGTGTCCCAGCTGCTCATCATAATAATACAGCAGCTCAAAGGAGTCGATCTGTGAAGAAAGGACAAAAAGTTGTATTATTACAATAAACTTAACATTAACAGGTATGTTTAATGGCACAGTGTTCTACTCTGCATCAGTGGGCGAGCGCTGTGGCTCTCTCTGTCTTATGCAACAGTGCCACCTACTGTTCGAAAACCATTCACACTTGATAATGCCAACTGGGTGGGAATCACATCTACAGGTGGCAAATTAGAGGGAAAAATCTAAATGAGTGGAGAAACATAACAAACGCAGATGTGTCCATACACCCAGGTAGAATGTACAGAATGATTCTTGAAGTTACTGGCTTTTTCCTCTATTTTGACATGTAAGTCACATTTAAGCACTTGCCTAATCCTCTTGACTTTGTGCACATTCTCCTCTTCAATATCTTCTCCTTCTCAAAAAAACTGTCTAAAATGTTTTTATCTACAGTATTCAATCAAAGGGAAAAGCTAACTGTGTGATAATATAAAACATTAAATAATACAACAATACTTTAACTTGTCATTCATAAATCATCATCTAAGTTGAAGGCTAATCCATTAATTTCAACATTTTATATTAAAATCAATGCTCTTCAGGAGCTCTTCATGCAATTTCATAGTGCAGCATTTCAACTCTACCAAGAGCTTCTGCAAATAATTATTGCTTTTCCACATTTGTCAGTGCTGGTGAAATCAGACAGTATGAATGCACACACTGCAGACATGCAGACTTATTTAAGTTCTAAAGCTTCAGAAACAAAAAGGGTGGGGTCTATAATTTTGCTCTTAAAAAAAAACAAGCAAATATCTGAATAATTGAACAGTTGGTTTGAATTGACAACTTTAATTCATCATCAAACAGCGACATCTGCACTAGAAATGCTATGTAATCACTTCTCAGAATTTTGATTTGAGACTAATCTCAAAATTCTCTCAAGTGGCAGCCCTGGAGCTGACCGTGAAACCTAATTTATTTCTTATTGATCTTATTTAGCGTTTACCTTTAACTTAATTTTAACTTACAGTTCAGTTTGATGTATTCAAAACAAAGAGTTTGGATCATACATCTAGGTATCACTAAGCTTCACACAATAATAAATGTATTACCCCTATAAAGGGGCATGATAGATGCTTACTATTCCTTGACCCGACAAACCAGAACTAACAGACATGTACGCTATAAGTCAACCAATGACATATAAAGTGATGACCACAGAATGAAGGGACATATAATAATGACCCTACATACCTGTTGTGATGGTGCCTATGGGTTTACAGTATATATATATATATATATATTGGAAACCAGAAATTTCAAATCCTCTTCTGGTATTAATAGAAATCCAGCTGATACACAGCATGATACCTGCTGGAGGAACCTGATTTCTTGGTCTGGTACAGTATCGTCATAACTCAGTTTCTAACAGGGGTTTTGTGTAGTTGCATAATAAGGACACTGCACAAAGATAAGCAGCAGCTGTGTGGTGGGATGAAGAGATAATTTCAGGTAACTGTGCATCTTTGTATCAAAAACAATGAAATACAAACTCTAACAAAAACTAACCTGTTAGTGAAATAAATCTAAATAATTAAGTTTTTCACAGCAGGATAAACCGAGTTTTAACACACTTAAAATACAACAATCTTGGTCCAAAGCTATGGAAGGGAGTGAGGGAGAAATCAGATTTTTTTAACAACTAAATGTAAATGCTTATTTTAGAGTAATCGGGTAATAGTGTAATTGTGTTTTTCTCACTAAAGGCTTTGCTTTTGCTCATGTACACAGAGTCACTAATGGTTTCTCCACTGGTCAGGAAGCAGTAGAAACAAGACAACAAGACATTAACCTCCAGAGCTTGGGGCCAAATCAAGCCAAATCATTAGCTAACCTATATACTTGTAATAGTCCTGCTTTTATCCTGCCCCTGCTTTGCCATACGTCAGCCTATAATAGCTCATTGACAAACACATCTCTGTCAAAAGATGTGATAACAATGGATTAGCAGAGAGAAAAATAGGCTTCACTCCCACACAGCAGGATAAATTCTGCTGGATCAAACTAGACAGACATGTTTTGTGTGATGTGTCGTCAGTTTGTGTCACACGCTAACAAGGAAAGTTCACTTTTTTTAAAGTCACTGAACTGTCTTTGGAGTCATGACAAGCAACACAAAGACGTTTTTGTTGTTTGACATTTGAGGTAATAAATGTCTGTAGAATTTGTATAGGTGCCAGTACTTCTATCACTACTGACACCTGACATGAGAAAACATTGACAATTTTCTCAATGCATTCCAGTACTCCCAGTGTGCCCATCATGGAGTAAAATTTGCCCCACTCAAACAAAATGGAGTCTTACCAGTGAAGCAGGTTTCAGGTCTTTGATGATGGGGTTCTCTCTGACTGACAGGTGGAGCTGGTAGCCACTCAGGATGAGCCGGTGGTTGATGGAGTCTCCCACCAGGTGGATGCTGGCTCCCATGACAAAAGTGATGATGCTGAGGTAGACCGTTGAGCGAGGCAGGGCACTGGGACTGCGCTCGATCAGCTGAATGGAGCAGCAAACACATATTCTATATACAGTATATGATAGCAACTGTGTCTTAAAAAAATAATCCATTGATACTTTTTAATGATTTTGGTTACATCTTTAACTGCAGCAATGATCTTGTGCTCGAATTCCTAGAAGTCAAGGGGGTTTCAATGTGATGTGATGATAATGTGACGTCTTTTTCCTTGATTTGTTTTGTTGGAAGTCTGATTTTCTATAGGTAGCATTACTGTCACTTTCTGCTAAACAACGGTGGCTTTAACTGCTAAAGCTAGCTGCCTATTTCTGCCTTTATTCCAAACACAGCCCTGCTATAAATCTACAATCCATCACAATCCTCTTCTTTTTTTTTCCAAACGTTTCTTTTTTGGTCATTTTATGCCCTTCTTTTATAGAACCAGTAAAGTCAGACAGGAAATTCAGGGAGAGTGTAGGAGAATAAAGTGCAGAAAATGGTCCAGCCGGCTGAGAGTCAAACCGGGGACTCACTTCTCAGGGCATATGAGCCAATGTGGTATGTGCCCTAAACATTCAGCTATCAGCTAACTTGCTTTACTTCAGATGTTTCGTCCTGATTTCTACCCACTTCTCTATGTTATGCAGTTCTTGTCAGTGCTGTGATGAGTTGGACTACAGCGATCAAACCTCAGGTCTTTGTGGTTGTGAGCAACCTAACCAATCATAAACCAAAACCAAAATAAAATAAAATTGCATGATTACATAAGGCCACTGTTGGGATGTACTGAATGGACTAGTAGCTTTATTATCTTCCTGAATATTCCTTGCATCTCTTTTGTAATCACCAAAGTATTTTGTTTTCTTAAGACTTACCTTGAGCATTAGGAAAGGTGTTATGACATTGTAGGCCATGTGGAAATAGTCTCCAGCACTGGGCTTGTTCAGGGGAAACCATTCCAGAGGAAGGATGATCTAATGCATATGATACCAAGAAAATGGTATTAATTCCAATCTAATTAGCATTAGTGATGCCTACCAGCTACACACCCTGTGTCCACTTAGCTAAACTATTGATGCTCATTGTTCCACGTAATGGGGTGTAATCATCCATTTCACCTTTTTCTTTGCGCTATTTAAAACTGCATGAGGTACAGATCAAGTGAAATGTGCACTAAAGATCCTTACCATGACAATAGGCCTTCCGAAGTCCAGTACCCAGTTCTGCAGAGTCAGACAGAACCACAGGTCAAAGTGGAACCACTGTCTTTTCTTCTGTAGTACATTTTCCTTCAAACCACTGGGAGAGCTGTCAACACACATTTACAGTGGCTGTAAGTCATTGGAATGAAGCTACCCTTACAAGGCACAGAGATGGAGCATTTAACAGACATGTTAGGAATACTGTAGTAAAGCAAGGTTTACTATGATGTTTACTATAGCAGTAAAGTCAGGCTAAAGCACACGGTTGCTCTTAATGCTTTTTATTTGTCTACTTTAAGGGTACTAAGCCATGGCCTTCACATAGAATGTAGCAAAGGCCTTGGCTTAGCAATAGTTATGTGTTTACAAAGATGGCATGTATATATAAGGAAAATGAAATGTGTGTGTATATACAGTAAATATATATATATGAAGGGTTTTTTCCCACTATATTGTGCAAGTTTCCCCTTTCCATCTTTTACATATTTACCAAATTATAGTACGTGTGTGTGTGTAAGTGTGTGTGTGTGTGTGTGTATATATATATGTATATATGGTAAAGAAATATAGTAAAACCCTAAATATATACTGTGTATATATATAAACCCTTCATACACTTTTAAGTTAATGGTTAAATCACTGTGTATTAGCCATTATAATAACGGTGTAAAATTGTGTCTGCACTCTGCTAAATCACTGTCAAATAATGATTGCACCAGCAGCTGTGGATTTGCTTCTGTCCTATTCAAGTTATTGTCCCTTGTGTGCAGCTGAGCAATTTCTTCTTGCCCGCTGAACAGTCACTATGAGGATGACTGTGGATGAATACACTGAGGGTACTTCAGCCCTGCCTGCCAGGTCATGCACACGGAACATAGGCTGTTTGTCAACACTAGAAGAACATATATGGACTACTAATAGAGCTGTCAAACTCCTCCAACCTCCTGCCCAAAACCCTTTCTTATCATTCAAATATCCAGACAGCATTATTTAAGGCCTCACAGATTTTTTTGCAAAACTCAAGTGCAAGAACTATAAGAGCAGGACTGTTGTGCCATCAGCAGCTGGTTCCAGCTAAACTTTCTGTTGCTATTGCGACTGCCACTGACAGAACTCCACAGCAGTTACAGTTTAAGTGACACTGGCTGTGTCCAAAATCATTCCCCATTTGTGCATTTCATTTCACCTTTGCCATTTTATTTGAGAGCCCGAGCTCTGAGCATGTAAATGTATCCATTATATAATTCCCAAACAAATTCCACAATGGTAGGAAAAAATAATGTCTCGCATGTACATGTACTTTTCTGCTTTCCCACAATGCAATGTGCCACATTTTATAGATGAGAAAATTATCATTATTATCATTGAGTGGCTGTACACCTGTCAGTGATGACACAAAATGATGATTAGTCTGTGTTCGAAATCTCAATTCACAGCTCACTACTGAATAAACAATTTAGTGTCTAGTTACTGTACATCCACCATTTTGTCAGATCCATGTGTTTTAATAAAGACACAAAAAATAAAGACCGCAAAGACCTTATAAGATGTAATTAATGTATTTTTGTAGTGGATAATAATTTGCTCACTGCTGCTTTACGGACTAATTATAAGCCATAAATAAAAACATATTTTGTGTTGCCAGGTTGTTGAAAATCCTCCTCCTGCTTGACACTTTGCTTGCACTTAAATTTGTTAGAGAGACCCTTCCAACCCAACAAATCTGCAGTTATAAATGTCATTTTTTAATAAGTCATCTTACATGCAGTTATAAATCTTAGCAAGCTATTAGAGGGTAATGGGTTTGTACAATTTGCAAAAGTTAGCACTTATAAATGTTATTAAATCATCAATAAAGGCTTCTACAATAATCCACCAAGTCTGTAGTTATATTATTAAAATGTTAATGAATAGACTTTTTATAATCTCCAGTTTTATGCTTTAATTTCAGAGTACACTGCGATATTAAACTACATATATTGACAGCAAATGGAAAAATGTACTAAAAGTTTTGACCACCGTGTATATTATAAAAAACTAGGGGCTAACTTTGGGCTGTTGGTTGAACAAATTAAGCATTTTTTTTATTTACATTATGAATTAATATGCCTTCACTGACGCTCCCTGTCATCCAATACTGTTTAGTTCAGTCGTGTGATAACATGAGCCAAGTTGGTAGCAGCTAAGGAAGCCTGAAGACAAGAGGAAGGTAACACGGACCTCCACAAGCATCTCATCTATTTATATCTGTCACATGCTACCGCTGGAGTGTTTTGGCAGTCAGACCGTTTACAAACCAGAGACACCTACAAGACTTGATAACAAATACAATGACGTGGGTGTAGAAGTTGAGACTCCAACCAAGTACTTTGTCTAAAGCCTCGCCGCCTGTAGTATTCGTTTCTGAAACATAACGTAGTCGTGGCGAAGCTAAAAGATGTTGCAGAACATTTTTTTTTCACATGCAGCTCTTTCTGTAGTCTCTGAACCGACTCTGTTTTCCTCCATTGACAACAAACCATTACCTTTAAAAGGTATCAATAACGTCAGTCTAGTGTTAAACGCACAAACCTAATTTGTTGTGTCCTGTGTGAAGCGTTGCCTCGACGTTTCCGTACAGAATGCATTTTTCGGCTCCGTGTTAGCTAACGTTCGTCTAGCTAACGTTCGTCTAGCTAACGGTACTCCCTGACCGTCCCGAGGTCTAAACGATGGAAAGTTAACGGGATTCAACTAGCTACAGCGGTTAAACATCTTTCTGTCATAACTCATTTTCACTTCCTACTTGCCGCCATGTTCCCGCCCGTTCGCCTAATCCACCAATCAAACTTCGGCAGAGGAGTTACAAGTGTTTCGGGGTTACCTTAACCCCGAGTTCTGATTTGTAGGCACAAAAAATATTATTAGAACTTTTCCTTACCATTAAGTTATGTAAAGCGGAGGATTGTGTTGAAATCATTATTGAGTTTTTCCACATCTTAATAATAATCAGGTAATGGACTGATATATTTTAAAAGCATATTTTAAGGGATTAATTCAATTAGTGTTTACAGTTGTACTCAAATGTCTGGGCATCATGGGAAAATTGTATATTTTATTGACTTCTATAGTTAAATGAATTACAACTTATCCAGCAAAGAGACATTTAAAACCAAGTGTTTTTTTTTTTTAAAAATGCATTGTTATTTTGAGCTTTAAAAAAGCTAATAATAATAATAATAATTGTGGCATGTACAAAAGTTTGGGCTCCCTGCTGATTCAGTTCAGTTATTTGAAGGTGAGACTGTAACAAGACCTGCATGCCAAACACAGGTGTTTTCACTTACTCCAGCTGATTAGACATCTCCTCTGGGCAGTGCTATGCTGTGAATTACATGAGGTCACACAAGTGAATGTAACAATAACTATGTAAATAAAGCAGTTTGCACACACATAGTCCTGAGGTCTAATCACACAAAAAAGTGAAAACACCTGTGTGAGTGGACAATGGCCCTAAATATTTATAGTATCTGAAAAAGGCATAGTTCCTCTGGATAATGCACAGACCTCTGAAACGTATAAACAATACTTTAAATGTACAAAACCCTCGTGTTTCTGGTTTGTGCATGAGAATCTTTCACTGCCTCAAAAAATTACATCCAACTGGTTGAACCACAGAACAGTCAGAGCGGCTGACTATATAGCAGATAGGATAGGAAGTAGTAGAGTATGTGCACACATCAAAAGCATATGCAGCGCTTGTGAAATTAGTCTGATAAACAGTACGGGGGAAAAAAAGACTCCATGCATTAACTGCATTTTCAAAGTAGTTGTAATTTTATCAGCAACCAGCAGATGTCACCTTCTTTTGATAAAGTGAATTTATAGTAGCACAGTGTGATGCTGGACATCTTTTCAGCATCCCTGTGCAATCCCTTATAATGTCTTTAAACTAATTATGAAAAACGACATTCAAATGAAAAGTGGAAAATGATTCAATGGATGCACATATATTTGGACTCTTAGAGAATCCATTTTGTCAAAAAGACTGATGCACCCTCAATTTCTATGAGAATATTAAGGCTACAGGGGTCTTATTCATTTATGTGTACAAAAAAGAAATCAACGTTTTTATATCTTTAGGTTCACAGTCAATCAGTGAGAGAGTTTTGATTCTGTTACTCACTGTCGAGCAAACAGCACAGGAGGAGGAGTTATTAAACACACACACACACACACACACACACACACACACACACACACACACGCTCACACACGCGCACACACACGGACAGTACTATTATTCCCGCACTCCGTCTACGTCCAGCAATAAACTGAAGAGCATCTCTGCCTTCACTTCGCGCTCGGTTCAACATGGACTTTCTACACGTTTTACTTTTCGTTGCAGTCACCGCGTGCACGGTGGAAGGTAGGCGGTCAGCACGCGCTTTAATCGTCAATTAACTCACACAGGAATCTAGTGTTTTGGGGGGTTTTGTAATGCTATTCTTAATCACCAGTGATTTCAATAGCAGGCTAAATGTATGCTAAATATTAACTTATAGAAAGTAAAATATTGTCATCACAGCTTTGTATTTAAAAAGGAAAGAATGATGTGGGTCAAGTCTGTAGAAAAGTAATTGACAAGACTTTCCATTTGTTGTAAAGGTACAGCTATCTTGCTTTCCTGCCTTTTTTTTGCAATTAGTGGAAATATGTTTTGATGAGTAAAGATCAAAACTTGCAGGTGGTGAGAGTGGTATTATGTTGTAATTATTATGTAAATGCTGCATTGTGAGGACTGGTAAAAAGTTTTCGGGACTGTTAGAGGGTTTAGACTGGGTTCAGAAAAGGGTTGTAATAACCCTTGTGATGGCAGAGATAGAGGTACAAGTAAGTGTGTGTGTGTGTGTAATACAAACAGTTTGAAAGCACCAGCAGTGCCATGCTTAGTTTTTCATTGAAAGACACTCACTGCATTAGAAAACTGAAAAAAGGTATTTTTTTATGTTGTAAGTAGAGTAACCCTGTTCTCCTCGTGCTTTTCACACTATGTGGCAACACATATTTCCCCTGCTGTGTACAAATGACATTCCCAGCTGCTTCCTGTGCTAGGTGCATGCAAACCATGCAAATTCTAAAAAGTCTGATCTGTAAATGGTAATTAGTTCATGAAATCTTCAAGACATGCTGTGTCTCATCAGTTTTATTCAAATCCGCTCTGAATTTTTAATATTTTGATTGAGGCAGCAAATTTAATGGTAATCACTGACTCAGGCTCTTCAGCGTTCACTTTATAGGCACTTGTTAATTGAGGCTGCCCCGAGAGTGAAGTCGAGAGGCAGATGGACAACTTTAAAGCTGCTTATTATGCAAGGGCGGATTGGCCATCGGAGACAACAGCAATGTATTCTGAGTTTGTTTTGCAGGGTAATGTTATGTGGCTTTGTTTTCTGCTCTGGTTTAATCAGAAATTCTAATAATAAGATCATTCAAGTACTGAAGTCTGTGTGATTAGTTCAGACCTACAATGACTACAACACATATTACATCATAGTTTTCATGGTGTTGCGTGTAGTGTGTGACTGATTTGTCTGCCAGCATTGCAACGTCTTGCAGCTTTTACTGATGCTATGTGAGGTTTCTCATCATTAGCTTGAAGTGTAGACAGTTTTTGTAAATGGAAGTGAAGATAGTTACACGGCAATAATCTGTATTTGTGTTGTTTTTCTATACTGGGACGAATTAATCAGTCAGATCACAGCATGGCAATTAATAGGGGGCGTATGTTCTGTGTGTGTGTGTGTGTGTGCGTGTGTGCGTGTGTGTGTGTGCGTGATAGATTGACACAAACAGAAAGAGAGACAGCTCCAGAAAGCACCAAAAAGGTCATGCCAAGTTCTTCATTCAAAGACCCCTGACTGAATTGGGTAACTGAACAAAGGTTTTTATGTTACAACCAAAGTGTCAATGTTCTCCTTGTGCCTTTCACACTATGTTACAACACATGTTTCTAATTGTATGAACATCCCCAGCTGCTTCCTGTGCTATAGACGCATGCAAACCATGCTAATTCTAAAATCTCAGGCACTTGTTACAGGCACTTGTTAATTGAGGCTTCCCCCAAGAGTGATGTATAAAGAGGCAGATGGACGGAAGTTGTAATAGTGTGTGCACATACATGCACATCTAAGGTCGGAGAAAATTTATGGGCTACTTAAAGCCCTTGTCCATCTGTCTGACATTATTAAGGCTGTTAAATTTGATTAAGAAGTAGAAAGGCTTTTCTTCTCCGTTTTACGGCTCTCTTCTAACTTTCAGCAACATGTTGGCAACATATCAGAAACGTTCCTCGAGTGGTCCAATGTGCTGAGAAGTACTGCAGAAACATCCCAGGACAGTTACTCACACTGATGTCCTCTTGTTGATCCTCACAGTGAAATTTGATTATGGTGGGGTTGGGAATGGGGGGATGGGGGCGTCCACATGGGATTGGGCCATGGACAAAGATATGCTTTCAGCTAATCTTTCTGGCTTTTTTTTATGAAAGAAGTGGATGTGACAGAGAGAGCAGAGGAATAGGGCGATGCCTATAAACAACAAGCTTCGAGCCAAATCATTGGGATAATGTTGCTTCTCATAGGTGGTTTGGGATAATTGAGCCATAGCCATTAGTGAAGTGAAGAGATGCTGCCAAAAACGCTCCATAACTCAAGGGGAGATGAGAGTGTGTTAAAATGAAGGACAGATCTGATTTGAGATTGCACAGTGAGATGAATTGAGTCCAGGTATTGTATTTGGATGCCAACCTTTAATGAGATGCAAAATTATTTTGGTGCAGAGTCTGACTTTACAGTCGCAGCAGATCTCTGCAGGAAGGTTTTTAGAAGTGCCCCAGCAAGGAGTCACCTGATGTACGGTGAAACCTGCAAGAATGAGGAAAAAGCAAGATTATTTTTGAGAACTGAAACTCAGGCGACGACTGGATGATGTGGGAGATAGGATGAGAGGGAAAGATGGCTCAGTTTCATCTTTGAACTTAAAGCAGCTATAACCACTGTCTTTTTTTTATTGACAAGAGATCACGACTAGTTATGTGAAAGGTGTTGCTCGTAGTGATGAACTTGCATCAAATTATCACACAGCTCTTCAGAATTTAAGTTCCTCTCAGATTTACAGGGCGCTTTAGCAGCTTTCAGCTCATTGTTTTGGTTTCCTGTCCTGTAACTTTTCTGTTTTGAATCCCTCTCACTGCTTTCATCTGTAGCTGTAGAAATACATTGTACACTTACCTGCTCAGCTGCAAACAACAGACAGACATCAAGTTTGTTCAATTTGTCTCTCCAATAAATGCCAAAAAATAACACTTGATTACAAAAAGTGCAGTACTGTGACTTCCTCCTCTTTAGGTTTTCTGTTGGTGAAGGTAGAGCATCATTCCTGTCAGTGTCTGTTCACTTGTGTTCGTCACTGCACAGTAATTTACTCTTTATCCGTTTATTCCAAACAAAATGCTTTTGCTCTTGCTTGCAAAAGAAACCGTATCAGTTATATAAGACAGACAACCGCTGCAGGATGGCTGTATAAATGGAAGTTTTGGCAATGAAACTGAAAAAGAATTGGCATTTGATGTGACCAACAGTGTCTGTCTTTCTCTTCTTTTTTTTTCCTGAAGTAATTATGAAAGTATATTTACTATCCAAGTTTTTCTGTTCGCTGCAGTTTCTCTTCAAGGGGTATACCAGCACAGACTGTATAAAGAGCTGATGAGTGGCTACAACCCACTGGTGAGACCAGTCTCCGATGACTCTAACAAGCTCACTGTTGACTTTGGCCTCAGCCTCATGCAGATCATTGATGTGGTATGTAAACGATGGCTCTCCACACATACAGTACCTGCATGCATACTGTGTGCACTGCAGAAAGCCGTGTTATGATAAGTCGCTCGTGTGTGACTGTAATCATCAGCTACTACAGGGATTGTCATTATCTTCTGCGTTCACTGCTACGGGAAACGTGGGACATAGAACAAGCTCCTTGAGTATCATCGTTTATACGGTTTTTACATTTGCTTGTCTTGGTGCTTGTCACCACTTTTTCCATCACCTCAGCCGTGAGAGGTGAAGCTGTTATGGACGTTTACTTTTTTTTAATACCATGATTCCTCCTTCGTGAAATTAAATAATATTATTAGATGTGGGAAATTTATTAAATAGATTAATAATATTAATGAATATCATGTTTTTCTAACAGGATGAGAAGAATCAGATTTTAACAACCAACATTTGGCTGAAACTGGTAAGAATTTTCCCTGCACGTTTAACTACTATAATTGTAGAGCAGTTTGCATGCTGCACAACTACATATTTCAACATTTTAAACAACAAAAGAAAAAAACATCTATTTTCTGTACATACTCATCGTGTTTGTGGTCACAAGATACTGGAGTTTATCTGATCATACACTGGGCGAGAGAGGCAGATTATTTTGTGGCTGTGACTTCCTGAAGATTTTACATTCACATCCCCTTATGTAAGACTAAACAAACAAGATATAACATGATAATTAGTGAGCTATGGGGATGCTGGTAGGTGGATTTTTTTACCTTAAGATAAAGGCAGGCTAGCTGTTTCCCCCTATTTCTAGTCTTTATGCTAAGCTAAGCTAACCATTAACCGACTCTAGCTTTTCTGTGCAGTATCCATCTCATCATCTAACTCTACATGTCAAACTTTAACTGTAATTTTAGCCTTTCACCTGGTATTTAGGCTGCGCATCTATTCACAAAAATGTGACTAATTACTAATATCGTTTGTGAAATGTATAGTAATTGTCTTAAAAGCCTCTTTAGCACATCAACTGGTACCCAGTCTTTCCCTTTTCATCTTCCACAGGAGCAATGCGCCCCTTTCTCCCCCATGTAGCGAGATGAAGTGTATGAACGCAGATGTTTTTATCGCATCCCGTCCATTGTGTGACGCCAGTTTCCTGCTGCTGCACTGTCAGCAAGCTGCATGAAGGCTGTTTGGTCTGTTTTAAATCACCACGATGTGGAATCACAGCAGCAGCCTCATTCAATCTCTCTCACCCCGCACCCCACACAATTGACTCCGGCTCTCAAACACAAGATAGTGCAGACAGCATCCGCGGTATCTACTGTCTGTTAGCGTCGATTTAGCATGTGTTCGCTCAGTCTATTTGTGTGGACTCAAGGAAAGAAAGTTTAAATGTCCTAAAGATGTGTTCATCTCTGAAGGACACTTTGACACAGTGAAGATGGCTCTGTGAGATTACACACTCAATCATTTTCTGCCAGAGAGTAGTAATTATAAGATGTTTAACTGCCTCAGGATAGTGTTCGAATGAATAAATTATAATTGCACTGACTACTGTAGCATTTAGAAAAATAATGACATGAATAATTGAGCAGCTTCACTTTTAGATTCAGACATCATGTTAGTGGTTGACTGCAATGACAAATGGCTGTGTAATACTTTAGTCTTGTTAATGCCCAATACACTTCTGTTTTCACCATGTTTCCCTCTCCTGGGGCCGTCAGTGAGTTTCATTAAAAGTGGCTTAAAGGAATATGTATCATCTAGTACAACAGTCCTACACCAGCACTAGATAAATACAGGTGCCAATATTTATTGCATTAAACACAACACATACAGCACAAACCCTATTCACGTTCCCAAAAGGTGGCTAATCATATACTCCAATAATTCCCTAAAGTTGACTGAAGAACATTGAGAACCATGCGTGATGAATAAATCAGAGGTTACTGCTCACCAAACTGTCACACTCAATACTGAAACACAGATCACTTCAATTCACACATGAATACAACCAGCAAACACATCCGATCTCAGTCCTGCTAGGGATTAAAGCGATTGATTGCCCATAGCAGGTTGAAATGGGAGGAGTGGCAAACCAAAGCTAACAAAACAATTAACAAAAAAAAAGCAAAAGCAAAAACGGTCCGTCACAGGCGAGGCCGGGCGGACTAACCAAAGAGAACAAACCTCACAAACAAAGACAAATGACCAGCAGGAAAACAGTGGTAACACCAACTGGCAATCACCGCAAAACACAAACAATAATTGCAAAATTTTTAAATACTTAAACCTAAACAATAACATTAACATCATATACCTGCTATGTCAACATTTCCCACACACAGTAGATTAACATCTCATAGCGAGCATCTGTTAAAAGGTTGCGTGGCCACACTGCAAACATCCAGACACACAAATGTTAAAAAGCAGCACCCACATTAAATCTAAGTGAAACATACAACAACTCCCAAGACCTCAAACTTTAAATCTCTCACTCAGACTGGAGTGAGGGTAGTGTCCTCTCCAGCCTCCCACAGAGGAGAGCTAGCACCACCCAACACACCTGGGTGAAATCATTGACACATGAAATAATTTGACACTCTAAATTTAACTCATTGACACGTCTTTATCTTGTTCAATCTGTGCGGAAACTGACGCCAGGCTAGCTGTTTCACTCTGATTCAGGTCCTTACGATAAGCTAAACTAACTGGTGGCCGACTCCAGCAACATAACAACATAGAAAAAATGGAGGAGACAAGGATCAGTGATAAAAATGAGTCTCTGGGGACTAGGGACTGCCCTTTATTTTTCTTCATGCTGGCCACAGATGTTTTTTTGAACACCACTATGGTATAAAATAATTCAATAATAACTTATAGATCTGACAAGAAAAGGCATCTTCATCAAGGCCTAAAAACCCAAGATACTATGTGTTAGCCAAGTTGACCAGCTGTAACATTTGGCTTTCCCGAGCTGGAATTCAGCCAAAGTCATCATATGCTCACATCTGGTGTGGGCCTGGTTTTGTGCTTGTTTTTCAAAGAGGTCACATATGGTGAAAGATTCAACTTTCCAATCATGTTTTGACTCTCACAAATTGTGCAGTTTCACTTTAAGTAGTGACTATTATCAGCGTACTAGTCGTTATTTTTTGTGGTGTTTTGTCCATTTTCCAATTTAATGCCACCTTGGCTTTTTAACTGTCAGCTCAGCCCTGTTAAAATAACCAAGCGTACCTGTCACCTCCATTATTTACAACATGAGGCACAGCTCAGGGGTTAAAGTTCTACGTTGTAGAAGATCTCCTGACACTGGATTCCAGAGAGACCTGAATGAGATCATAACATACCTCTGACCACAGCTGTTGCTGGTGGCCCAGACGAAAACAACATGTACTATCAAGTAAAAATAAAAATGAATAGAACAAATAAATGTAAACAGAATACAACTTCAACAGGTAAATGTACTAAAGTATGCATAAATATTCATCTCATTACTCAGAATATAACCCTCATCTTCAAAGAATAAGAAAATCAGGCTGCTGCTGCTGCAGCGTCAGTCTGTGAGACTTGAGCGTGTGTTATTTACATGGTATCAGATAAAGTATGTAAAGCTAAAGAAGTCACTTCTATAGTAGGAAGAGATCTGGGCTTCCCTAACATGACTGCTGCAATTGAAGAAGTGTTTTCCAACTGATCATCAGTCATTTGAATTATATTTACCGACAGTGTTAAATGAACATAATAACATCCTGACCTATGCGTGGGTATATGATAATAAGATTCTGATCCTCCACACATGAAAGCAGGATCTACCAAAGCACCTGTGGCTGCATAACCTATTGTATTTGTCACTGTCTTACCATTTTTCTGAAAGGTACAGATACCAGGATATCACCCTCCATATTTCAGCATATTCAGCTACCCCCATAAACATGTCAAAGATACAGTATGTATGTGATTTATGAAAAGCATGTTATGTTTCTGTGTCCCACAGTACTGGAATGATCATTACCTCCAGTGGAATGAATCGGAGTATCCAGGTGTTCCCAATGTGAGATTTCCTGACAATCTCATTTGGAAGCCAGACATCCTGCTCTATAACAGGTAGGCACATTAGAAATGAACGGTGTCAGACTCCGCCTGAATGCATCTTCCTCTGCACGATGTAAAGGGGAGAGATCTCGGAGGGAAGATGCATTTTTTGGATTATATTTGCCACACTGACTGCGATTTGTTAGACACCAGATATCTGACATTTCTAAAACATAAAGGAATTGTTTGTATTGGCTCTGTGGTCGTGTCTTTGAAATATGTAATCAAGAGAAACATTGGCACTCACGCAAGTACCACACCACTCCGAACAGTTTCATTCTTCACCTCTACAAGTGATTTAAGAGAATATGTGCACAAAATTTTTTAGGATGTAGAATTGATCCAGACCGACCTGTTGAACAAGTCATGTGCAGATGACTTGTAAAATAACTGACTTATTAATTAAATACCTTGTGAGTGAATTTGGATTTTATATATGTTAGTGAATACAATAAAAATCTGAATAATTGAATAAAATTTTCTCCTTGAGCACCTCCCATTTTTAAGGACCGCTCTAGTGGCCACAGCTTTTTTTTTAAGTTGGTTTAACTCCAACTTTGCATTTTTTTGGTGCTGGATGACACAGCTAAATTTTTTATGTTTTCATCTGCTGATTTCTGACAGCAGGACTTCAAGCTCTGCGGTGGGATTTTCTTTTGCTCTCTGGTGACATGTCAGAATGTGCTAGAATATTCAGGCTTCAGACCCCGGGTTATCACAGGACTTGTTCGGGATATCTTCCAGAGAGGTATTCACAAGCAGAAAACAAAAGATGTATGAACAAACTTAAACCTCACTTCTTTCGGAACAAATATCTAATTTTTTAAAACTAAGCATTTACATCTTGCACAAGCTTGGAAGATCAATGTGCATAAAGTGAACGTACTGTGTCCTGTTATGTAAGCTGGGTTTCAGACAGGAGTATAACACTTCAAGGTTAGTGGTGCTCTGCAGTTTAGATATATGCTGTACTGTCTAAAAGAGCACTTTGGAGCAATAAATCATTTAAACAAATGAATAAACTTGTATCAGAAAGATGGGAGAAAGAGCATTTTATTATATGTCCCTTGTGGAAAATACTAAAGAGATCACCATTAATCAATCTTTAAAAGAAAGATCTTAACAAATCACATTAGAGGCACTCTACCCCCCCATCAGCTAATGAGGGAAAAAGCAGTGTACTTCATTTGTCATTGTCCCACTGAGTAAAGCCTTGATCTGAGACTCTTTGAATTAGTCGCTGCTGCAAGTTAAGTTTTTTTTTTTCTTTTTTTCTTTTTCAAGCAACTCTTTCAACTGAAGCTCAACCCTGCCTCACCCTCTGGGGAGTTCATTTAGAGGGAATGAATTGTGGGTAGCAGGGGAGAATGAGGGTAACCACTGAATACCCATCTCCAGGGAAACGTTGCATCAGTTGTGACTCCTCGTGTGCTCTGTACCTGCTGCAATAAGGAGTTAGAGAAATGTTTGTATTTCTCCACCACATCTGTTCCCCTCGCTGTTTGCGGCTTATCCAAATTTATGTTACATCCTTATAATTAATAGCGGGTCTTTGCAAAGGTCCTACCAGTTTATGAATTAATTATGGTGTTTTCTACTGAAGCTGTATTTGGGTTACAGATAACTCAGCGGGAAATACTGACATAGTTTCATGTTGTCCACAGTGCAGATGAAAGATTTGATGGTACTTTCCGCACCAACATTTTGGTCGATTCCACGGGCGCCTGTTCTTACATACCTCCAGGTAAGAATTATAATCTCAGTTAACACTCACATTTCAGTATCAGACAAAACCAGATGTTTACTCAGTGGAAATATTAGATGTTGGATCATTGCTCCCTTCCTCTGCAGTTTTTTTCACACCTAAAAATATCTCAAAATAGTCACAGATGCTACTTGATTTGAAAAACACCTGAGATACACAGCAAAACTTACATAAGCAGCAAAGTAAAAGCTTTCCTCTCAGTGATATCAAATGAAACACATACTATTTTTACACAAAACATATAAGTAAACCTAACATTCTGCCTCTAGAGTCTAAAAGTATATATGGCAAAATTATATAGCACATGATGTGAAGGATAAAGTAGGATGTCAATTACCATATCACTGGTAATAAGACAACTATTTGCACCAAGAACCTAAAGTATGATGGCACTAGTCATTATGTTCCATACATCCAACTGAAATTAAATTGCATGATTCCTTCTGTAAATTACATGCCATGTGTCCTGTGTGAGAAAAAAACAAACATAACCCAAAAGGGAGACATTTTTACTTTCATTTCATTTTTGTTTATTTTTTGATTTCATGACAGTACCCCCTATTTGCATTAATTCATTGGAATACCATTAGCTCTCTGTTCACATGGAATCCATACTGCCAATCAAATTACTTCATTTTTAAACCGTATGTACATCAGCATGCAGAAAACTGAAGGATGGAAATCTATAGCCGAAGCACAATAGACAATCTGACAAAAAGTGATTGAAAGTGGCCGGTGTACGTACAGCATATACTACAGAGCTAATGGGAGGAAGGGAACAGGTGTGTGTGTGGGCGGGGAAGGGCAGGGGATGGAGAGTGGATCTGAAATGAGAGGAGAGTTAGTGCATGGAAGGAAAAAGGCAAGTCAAGGCAAATGTGACACTAGAGTTGACAGGAGTGGTGACGCAAAGCTTACATCAGAGTTTTGTTGTTTGTTTGGTTTTTTTTGCCAAATAAACATGAACATTTGCTGCTGTGACTCTGTAAACTCTCAGTGACCTGTCCTTGGATACAACCCTAAAACAACCAGATTTATAAACCTGTTTTATATTTAACAGAAATGCAAAACTCAAAAATAAAAACAACATACAGTATAGGCCTGTGTCTCAACACAACCTGCACCCTCCAACTGAACAATGCTGAAACTGGCCCACCCCTGCTCTGCAGTATTTGTTGCTTGTGTGACTAAATATGTAATAAGTACTCCTAGTGTATCACAATTCACTTCTTTAATTATTAAAACATTATTGCATTACAGTTCAACTAAGAGATCTGACAGTAGTGGTCCACAGAGGACAGCAGCTTGGGTTTGAATCATTCATATATGAAAACGCCTTACATTATCCAAGTCTGCCATTAGAGCGCATCTGTACCCACATGGGTATTATTGAACAGGTACTTGTCACCAACCCTTGGTGTTCTGTTTTAATTATTCAGAGCAGTGAACATGAATGCAGGTCCAGTATAGCATCATAGGACGGAGTGGAGCGACATAAACGCAAATAATGAGCAAATATAAACTCTTAGCTGCTGAGGTGTGCTGGAGTTATTCATATATCATTAATGTTTCATAGAAATCATATGCAAATATCATCAAATCACAGTAGTTGTCAGTCTTTTGATTCATAGTCTTGTTGTCATAAAAATATGAACTGAATGAATTTGCACAAAAAAGGTTTAACTTCCTAGCTCTACCATTGTGCTGTATAAACAGGATAAACTGTATAAACATTACTTTGTATTTTCTCGTGGGGATTTCTACTAAGGGTTACAACAGAAGAAGCTGCTGAATATTCAGAGCTTTGAATTAACTCCCTACAGCTATCAGATATCCTAAGAGGTTTGTTTTTTACCTTCACAGGACTAAATTCACATCGTTATTTTACTAAAGAAATTGTGTAACATTTTTACATTATTCACTTTAGACGAGAAGATTGACATTGGCTAGCTTGTTAGCTAGCTA
Organism: Seriola dumerili; assembly: GCF_002260705.1. Classification (NCBI taxonomy): domain Eukaryota; kingdom Metazoa; phylum Chordata; class Actinopteri; order Carangiformes; family Carangidae; genus Seriola; species Seriola dumerili. The sequence goes on from NW_019174266.1 coordinate 4,952,499, forward strand.
GCTGGTTAGCATGCTAACTTAAGTAGAAGAAAAGACGGGATAGAGACAAGACTTCATGTTGGCGTTGCTTTCCACTGCTGGAGACTCTGGAGCTCTTGATAAGTAAAGGAAAGAAATTTAATGCTGAACTCACAATGTTTCTTTTAGACAGGTAAGTAAACAGCTGTTAACGCTAAGGCTAGCTATGTAGCAATAGCAAAACTGATAAATAGCTCCTTTAAAACAGGTTAAACAGCAAGCCTGGCTCTGTGCAAAGGTAAAAACATAAAATCTACCTGATAGCAAGACAATAGGTCAATAATTAACTATTTTTATTTCCTTTGTTTAGTCTGTGCAAAACTTTAATTTGCCGCCTGTAGGGACAGAGCCAGGCTAGCTGTTTCCCCCTGTTTCCTGCCTTTATTCTAAACTAAGCTACCCAGCTACGGGCTGAGGCTAGTAGTATATAGTATATAGTAGTATATTTATTATATATTATATTATTGTATAAGTGTGGTTTTCATTTTCTCATGTAACTCTTGAGAATAAAACCAAATGTATTTTCCCAGAATGCCCATCTCTTCTCCATTAGTGCTCGATGCTTTGAGCAGTGAAGCTATTTCCTTATCAAACCTCTAGTGACCCACTAGTGCCAGACGCTTTGAGCAGTGAAGTTATTTCCTGATCAAGCCCCTACTGACCCACTAGTGCCAGAACGTGTGGTTGTAGAAAATCTATGATACTTTTCTGTGAAACCATCGACCCATTTGTATGTACACATGTACACACATGCACACACATTCATGGATGGGAAAAACATCGAAACACAGGGCGTTTTCTGTCACAGCCAGTGATTACTGCGTTCCCTGGCAGGCTTTTCTTCCCAGTGTTTTTTCCCTTACGATGCAAAAGCATGGGCCTGCTTCACCTCAGCATCTTAATCAATACCAGCGTAAATAGCTCCATCACTGAATTTCTTCTGGGTCGATTGCCTCTGTCACAAGCAAATTGCCTCGCAACTTAGTTCAGAATGAACCCTCATTGAATGCCATATTGGTGCAAATTAGTTATTCGCCACTTGAGCTCAGCACAACTGCGTTAAATGAGTAAAGATGTATGCAGATGTAACCTACCAAATTACAATGTCTTTTTCACTGAGGTTCATCGCAGTAAATAGGAGTCATTCTACTTGTCTGCTCCCCATCACCATTCGCTCCCTGCTGAGGTTTATCATCTGCATGGCAATGAGACAGAGGAGAAATGTTGTTTACTGCCAGCATCTCATATCTTTCTTAGAAATGGATTGAAATTAGTTTCATATTTGATTTTTTTTACCCTTGTTAGGATGGATGGCACTCAGACTCTCATAGCTCTTGGTGTAAAACCTCTCCAGCTGTTGGGCACTGTCATTTCTTTTATTTCCATCTCCCTCTGTATTCGGTACAGTACATATCAAAGCCTTGTGTTTTCATGTTTCCAACCACACAGGGATCTTCAAGACCACTTGCTACATCGATGTGCGCTGGTTCCCTTTTGATGTCCAGAGATGTGACCTGAAGTTTGGCTCCTGGACTTATGGGGGCTTTTCTCTGGACCTGAAGATGGTGGAGGCAGATATCAGTGGCTATGTTGCTAATGGAGAGTGGGATCTTGTTGGTGAGAGGGGCCTGTGACCTGTGAAGTGCAGAGAGAATTGAAATGTCAGTGAAGGGATAATTTCTCCATAACTTTTCACGCCAAGTCTTCCAGAGTAGATTGTGTTTTGTTTTTACCTCACAGAGGTTCCAGGGCAGAAAAACGAGCGTTTCTACGCCTGCTGTGAGGAGCCGTACCCTGATGTCACCTTCACTGTGGTGATGCGGAGACGGACCCTCTACTATGGCCTCAATCTGCTCATCCCGTGTGTTCTGATCTCCACTCTGGCCCTGCTCGTCTTCCTTCTGCCTGCGGACTCTGGGGAGAAGATCTCACTGGGTTAGGGCAACACACATACACACACAAACGTACTACAGATTGCTGGTCTGGCCCTGCTTCATTGCAGAAGTAAAGTAGTGCGCTCACTATCGTTTGGAGGTCACCTATTGCTAAGTAACATAACTGTAGTCACATTAAGTTTCCAGGTAGTGCAGTACATTGCTCGTTTATTTTTGAAAAAAAAAAAATCTGTTGCATTGAAGGTTCCCAAGAGCACAGTGGCCTCCATAATTCTTAAATGGAAGAAGATTGGGTCAACCGGGACTCTTCCTAGAGCTGCCAGGCAAACTGAGCAATCAGGGGAGAAGGGCCTTAGTAAGTGAGGTGACCAAGAACCTGATGGTCACTCTGTCTGAGCTCCAGAGATCCTGTGTGGAGAGTTTATTTTGTAGCTTCCCCCAGATCTGTGCCTCAACACAATCCTGTCTCTGAGCTCTGCAGGCAGCTCCTTCCGCCTCAGGGCTTCGTTTTTGCTCCAGTAGTGTATACCGGTCATCTGTGAGACTTTATATAGACAGGTGTTAGCCCTTTCAAATCATGTCCAACCGATTGGATTCACCACAGTTAGACTCCAGTCAATGTGTAGAAACACCTCAAAGATAATCAAGAGTAATGGGAAGCACCTGAGCTAAATTTAAAGTGTCATCGCAAAGGATCTGAATAGTTATGTCAATGTGATATTTCAGTTTTTTCCTTTTTGATAAATTTGCAAAAAATGTTGTTTTGATTTTTTCATTATGAGGTATTGAGTGCAGATTGATGAGGTGAAAAATATATTTTTTTATATTAGCATGAGGCTGCTAAAATAAAAAAGGACTACAAACTGTAAAAAAAATTGAAGGGGTCTGAATACTTTCTGAATGCTTTCTAATATATTCTGCTTGGATCCTAATAGATCTTTGGACTATCGCCACATATCATCTTACGCACTTTTGACCCATTAAATTATATCTGGATGTTGATGTTCTTCTTTTCTTGAGATGTATGTGTGTAGAGTTTACATGAGCATTAAAATTACATGACCATTGAAACCCTGCATGCTGCCAAATTTTATATTTCTAGAGCATTACTTTGGTGGCCTCCTGCCATGCTGACTTAACTGTGATCTTGACTTTGCTAACTGTGTGTGCTGTAAAAACAAAAAAAAACTACTGAAAATAAATGAGATCTCAATCAAGTCAAATCTTTCACAGCGCACGTTTTGACACAGCCAACCTTTCTATTATTCTTTGTTTATTCTTCATTGAAAACAACTTTAAATCTGAGCCCAATTGTCTCCTGGGTAATCGGTCATTTTATGAAAATGAATCGTTTGTCGTTAATACACTTCCTCTGTGGCCTTGTGAAGTAAAGTGGTAATCGGCACTTAGTAGCTGACTAAACTGTCAGAGGAGTTTGTGCATAAATTATATATAGGCTTTATGTAGACTGTGTCAGTGGGTGGGTGGTGGTGGTGGTGGTGGTGGTGTGTGTTCGTGTGTTGTACTCTATGTGGGAGCGGGTTGGGGAAGTGGGGCGAGTCGGAGCGTTGATTTATGCAGTTTGTACCTTCCGCAAATCATTAGACTCCTGCAGCTGGATTCCTTCATTAACCAAACAGTGCTTTAGAGCCAGATGTGTGGGCTTATGTGTGTGTTTGTACCTACATGTTTGCATTCCCTCTGATGTTTTAATAGCTCATGGACAGATAGAGGAAATTGGGAATGAGAATTGCTCATGTGAGGTGTAATAGGCTGTTACGAAGATCTTAATGTTCTCTATCAAAAAGGGTTTTATGTACTGTCGTTCACAGCTCACATCAGGGATTTGTCATATGTTATATATATATATATACTGTATATATATACATATATTTACTGTGCGAGTGTGTGTAAGTGTGTGTGTGTGGGAACGTGTGGTCACAGATCTACTGTATATGGAGTCAGTATATCAACCCAGCCGCTCGTTGCCATTATTATTATTTCAGAATGGTGAACCCACATTGAGCAATATGTTTTCATGGCAGCATTTATTCTCTGATTTAATTTCAGTAGAATTGGGCTGTCATGAGAATTATGATTTGCAAAAAAGGCAAATAGATCAACAGGATTATAATTATTGTGTGTGAAGCTTAACTATCATCACCACTGCATTTTGCATTCAATTACTAAGCATCTCTACCCTGGCCATCGAAAACTTAACATGTACTAACGAAAAATGAAGATGTAGTAAGAGTAATTGCAAATAAGAATAACACATGTAATATACCGTAAGTATGACAGTACAAAATCCATTCATACCTACATTAGTGTGATTTGGGTGTTTATGTCTGCATCTATGTTTTTATATCAGTATTGGGAATGTCTGTTTTTATTATGAGACTCATCACCAGTACTGGGATCATGTTTCAATAAGCTTTGTTTATTTGTTTAAAGGATTGGTTCTTCCAAATTACAAAGCAAAAACATGTTGTCCCATTTCTCATCTAGCTCTGCATAATATTAAGCTTTTATTTGGAGAGATGTTGAAATTTTCGAAAGCATCTTCTTGCATCCCTTTACACTGGAGCTGAAGGGAATTTAGTTTGTGTTTGATACACTCATTCGAGAAAATATTGTTCGTATTTTCTGCTTTCGGTAGAAAATAGTTCCTAATTACGGGTGTTGGCAGTGAGGTGGTTGGATTATCCAGAGGAACTGAATCATTGTTACTGTAAAGATAAGCTGTTTTACAGTTATTCAGATGCAGTTTTTCAAATAGTCTAAAAGACAAAAATATCACCACCAATAAAATGAAACTAAACTTGGCAAAAAACAACTGGATGTTTTTTTTAATGATTTTCTTTAATTCATTCTTTGATAATCTTTTTAAAACACAGTATTATTCATATTATTATGATATTTGAGATCATGCATGCAACACTCATCGTCATTTAAAAAGGATTCACATGCTCCTCCTAGTTCCACAGATACAGTATAAGAAACAGCAGCAGCAGCAGCAGTCCTGACAGCATTACGGCAGAGGTGTCAAACATACACCAGAATATCTGTGACTCCTAATCCTGCTTAGAAGTTCAGTCTTTTAATAAGACAGCAAGAGCCAGTGGCTTAAGTGTGTCGCCTCATTAGTTAAAACTCGTCTCTACTTGTGCATTCTCAGCTCTGATAGTGATGGTGATAAACTTTAACAGCTGCAATTCTGATTTGGGGGGGATTGTCCTTCACTGCTGGCTACAGTGCAGCATCCCATTGTGGGAAAGTAGCATAAAATTTGAACAAGGCAAAATTAGCATAAGAATATAAGGCTTTACAAATGCGTGGCATAGATTGGAGAACTTCACACAAAATACGAACAAAACAAGAATAGACAACAGAATAGAAGTTAGTCTGGTGCAACTGGAAGCACGTAAATGGAAGAAAACAATTAGTCTACAGAAAGCTAAACATCAGAAAAGCTCACTTAATCCTTGGCATGTTATTACAAAATAATTTTAAGGATGAAAAAGTGTGACATATTTTGCAGGTTCAAAGAACCATGGGTCTCTGTCATAAATGTGTGATTTTAAGACTTTTCATTGTACTTAATGGTTCTGTTGTGAAACGCTAACTGAGCTTTGGTTTCCTTCCCAGGCATTACAGTCCTGCTCTCCCTGACTGTCTTTATGCTGCTAGTTGCAGAGATTATGCCTGCCACATCAGACTCGGTGCCTTTAATAGGTAAGCCAGGCTAAAGTTAAAAGCAGTCGCTATGGGTGTCAGCTACTATCAGTGGGAAGACACGGGTGGCAAATTGCATAGTCATTTCTTATATCCCGGTCTAACTGAGTTTAAGCAGCCATCCAATATTTTCTATTTTTTTTTATTTAGAGATCTGAGCCACCATATTTGAAAGAGTGAAATAAAGAAGTAGCTTTTTGCATTTCTCTGACACACACGAAGTGAGTGGTGTGTTTGAAGCCAAAAGGTTATTTTGTTCTCTTGGACTGTGAGCTTTTCTGTTTCCCTACACTATACTGCATTTTATCCTTTTTTTTTTTTCCTTATAAATTTAGTGGCATCTGTTTTAAATGTCCTCTGTTTCTTCTTTACCCAGCTCAGTACTTTGCAACTACGATGGTCATTGTTGGACTCTCAGTAATTGCTACAGTTCTGGTATTACAATATCACCACCATGACCCTGATGGAAGCAAGATGCCAAAGTGGGTGAGTCTTCTGTCATTATCTGTGACTTACTATGATCTCATCAACACCAACATAAGTCATTTGCCTCTCAACCACGCCCCAGAACTGTGAATAGATTATGATAAACGGCGGACATTTGCTTTGATTGTACTGCTTTTGTTTTTTGCTTCACTTGCAGTGGTTTATGAAGATAAACATGCATTTGCTTGTGTAAAGCCATGTGTCCATGAGGTATCTCAGACGGACATATGCTGAAAAGTTCACAGGACATCACCAGAAAATCACTTGGTGTTCAGATGTGGTAAAGATAGCTAACCAGTTATGAAAATATAAAAACGTTTAAACTAAATTTACCAGGTTGATTCAGAGTCTGGCCAATGTGTTTCTATAAAATGTTAACGAGGTCTTCTGATATAATCACAGAATGAAAGTGTTTAGAGTCAAAGAACGCTACAACCTGCAGTTTAACATACATAACCTTTTTGTACTTACAATGTTGACCAAAAATTTGAAGGTTTTGTGATACAGGATGCAATGGACATCTGCCGACCAATCAAAGACTGGTATTATTTGGGGCCATCTTTTATTGTGTATGTCAGTTTGGGCCGTTTCTGACCCAAACAAATTAGACTTGAAGACAGGCTGTAGGTTCTGTCTCATTTCTTCAAGGTTTAATTTTAAGTTAACATGAGCCTTGTTGATCTGTTCCTTATTCACTGTCGTTTTGATCCCATAGACCCGTGTGATCCTGCTGAACTGGTGCGCCTGGTTCCTGCGCATGAAGCGTCCAGGTGAGGAGCGGGTGCGTTCAGCCTGTCACAATAAGGCTCCACGGAGCAGCGTGACCAGCATAGACGTCAGTGCTGGCGCCTCAGCCCCCCCACCCACCAACGGCAACGTGCTCTATGTTGGCATGCGCAACCTGGAGAGCATTCACTACTCCACAGCTGCCACCTCATCTGACTCCGGGGCCGCGTGTGGACGACTGGCTGGACAGGAAGGTGAGGATGAGATGCTCCTCCCCGCAGGTCAGACCCCCTTCGTGAAGAGTCTGGAGCCAGAGCTGGTCAAGATCCTGGACGAGGTGCGCTATATTGCCAAACGCTTCCGTTACCAAGACGAGCATGAGTCAGTGTGCAACGAGTGGAAATTTGCTGCATCTGTTATCGACAGGCTTTGTCTCATGGCTTTCTCGCTCATCACTATCCTCTGCACCATCGGGATCCTCATGTCAGCACCCAACTTTGTGGAGGCCATTTCCAAAGACTTTTTCACTTGAGAGCTTTATCGCAGTGAAAACAAAAGTCTACTAACCAACAACAATTTGTAAACTCATGGGGCAGTAATTTGGACACAGTTAACTCACCTAGTGTGTATGGGACTTCTATATCACCAAACATTTAACCAAACTGAGGACTTATGTATGTAATGCATAAATAATTACATGCCTCACATTATAGTGGTGAAAATGGCCAGCTTTTTCCTTTTATATAACACAGCCTGATGGTGTGCTATCAGTTAACATTTGAATTTGATTCCCTCGTCCCAGTTTTGAAATGACTGAAAAATATTGATCCTACAAAGCATTGTTTATGATGTAATTTGCTTACCTACAGAGAATGCAACTGTGGTTTGTTATATGATGTTACCTGTGTATTATTGTTCATTACAATCTATCTATTAGAAGATCCTGACTAAAATATATTCCATACATCGAACATTGCAGCTGCAGTATCTTGTATTGAAATGATTCTGTTGTCTTGCATGATTCCTCATATGTCCAGAACAGTTTTGTGATGTTTTAAATTGCCTTTCTATGAAAACAAATTCTAGTTGATTATTATCATAAGCATAACCGAACATCAAAATTTACTTTGATTTACTTATTGTTTCTTACTCATTTTTAATATAACATTTTGTAATAATAAAAAATAATAATAATAAAAAATTAACATGAGATAAAAATAGTTTGTTTATTTTGATATCAGTCAATTTCAGTTAATTTTGTCATGTAAAGTAAAAAGCTATACTGTGAGGTTACACAAATAAATGTATCTTTTGTATTCGGAAATGGCACAGCACATCAAAAATTGTCTTGCTGCACAGAACTGTTTTCAATCCACATAACCACTATCACATTGAAACAGAAAACAGAAATCTAACGCTTCATAAATAAATAAAAAAAACTACTTTTGGATGGATAAAATACAAAAGTACTGCAATACAACTCTCACAGAAATGTATTAAGAGTAATGAGTCATCAGTTAGCTTACATCCAATTTTGCAGAATTGAATGTAAAATGGTTTGAACAATAAGCAAGTTGTTATAAATGCTTGATTTGATGGTTTTGTCCTCAATCATCGCTTAACAATAGTGTGCTGATTATTGGACTAATTTAATTATCGCTACCAGTTACAGAAGATGCACACATCACTTTCCTCATTCCATAAATGTAAAAATCTAATTTTAGAGGTTACTTGGAAAAAATAGAAGTGGTCAACTATTTGGAGTCTTTAGAGCTCATAAATAGAATCTTATAAATAACATTTGCAGCTTTTATTATTAACCAGGTTATCAAAACTTTTAATACAATTTATAATAATGTTATATATTCCTTTATTAGATTATTATTAAGGGTCCATTAATGTGTCAGTTGCAATTTAATGTAGCATAGTGGAGGTGGAGTAATTTCAGCTATTTTATACTATTCCATACTTAACCTACAGTACTTGAGTAAGCGTGTTTACATTTCACCACTGGCCCTCACTATGTGTCAGCATCTAGTGGAAAGCATCATGATTTGACACGAGCAGATGCTCTAAGGTTCTGTATTTCACAGCATTACAAAACTGCCACCTAGTGACTGAATTTATTAAGCACATCCAATTACAGCGACACACAGACCATAACGTCTAGAGTAATCAACAGCTGAATCCAGAATAATACCGTCAGGCACCGTACTTTAGTTGAAAACAAAAATATGCCCCTCAGTCACTGGAAACTGAAGGGGCATGCAGATCCTACGAGAAGCAAAGGCAGCAAAGGCCACACAAACATAGTTTAGTTTATAGGATCATATGCCAAGACATATGGGAGCATTAGGAATCGTCGCCCACTTCTTATTTTAGGGTGTCTAGGTCGGTAGGTTTAGGTTGCCTTGCATGCACAACCTGTTCAATACCTACAGATTTGATGTTCAGCTCAGGGGACCTTTCCAAAAAACTTCAGCTTGAGTTGAAAAGTTCACGGTGTATTTTGAGGACTCCTTTTGATCATGTTGTCCCGTTGTAGAAACCAGCCTCGTGACTGACTGCATGACAATGATATCATGTATGTGCTAATATACATTCTTCCATCTACCTGTTCGCTTTTGCCCATGACTTCCTCACAACCCCCAAAATAATATTTACCAAATGAGCAAGTGTTCATCATCAAAATACGTAATTTGCACAGAGACGGGCAAATTACACATTTTGTTGATTTTTGAAGTGAAAAGAAGTAGAACAATTTAAATAAATAAATAAAATAAACCCAGGGGTGCCCCAACTTTTGCATACAACTGTAAGAGAAATGGACACTGAGGAACGTTAAGGATCCCGACTGCTTAACAACTCAAACTAGTATTAATATATATATTAATAGGAAAAATAACAGTTTAACTGGTGCTCTTCCCTGACAATATAACGACTCGTTCTTCGTCTTTCTGTTTGATGTTTGGTTGCTTGCTTGAAGTCTTAAGAGTTGGGAGGAACCCCTTCACCCACAGCAGAGTTTTCTTCAGGATGGGATATCAAGCTGCCACGTATGTGTGTGCGACACTGTTATCCCGCCGACTGGAAACACGTTCGTGTGATGGTTTGAGTTTTGGTTTCAGCTCGGGGGTTTAAAGTGTTTTAGACGGTAAAATGTCGGACGCTTTGCTGCACTGGTGTGTGGACCAGTTACACCACAAGTTTGGGTTGGAGGCGTGTGAAGACATCGTCACGTAAGAAATGTTAACGCTAGTTAAATCTGACACCGCCCGCTCAACAAGCTAACGTTAAAGAAGCTAACTTGGTTATGCAGTACTGTGATGTAATGGGTTTAGGTATGATTGAATGAAATGTCTGTGTGTCAAAATGTAATTAAACTAGTATAATTATCGTTATATGTGTGCGTTTAATTTACTGATATCCTCAAATACAGCTAAATAAGTTTGTAATTCCAGCTGTTACAGCAGAGGGTACACAGTCTGACAGGTGTATTACATATTTATTCCCTAACCCATCAAACTCAATTAAATTCCTGTTCTCGAGATGACACTTCCTGGATGGTGGAAGAAGTACTCAGATCCTTTATTTTACTAGGAGTAGTAATACCACGCTGTAAAAATATACCATTACAAGTACAAATACTGCATTGAAAATGTTACCTAAGTATGTACAGTGCAGCTGGAAAGTATTCATACCCCCTTCACTTATTTCATATTCTGTTAAGTTGCATAGTTGCATGTTTTTGTTCTTCATCAATCTACACTCTTTACCTCATACTGACAAGGCGAAAGTAGAATTTCATATTTTTTTGCAAATTTATTTAAAAGGAGAATCTGAAACGTCACATTCACACCCTTTGCTTTGCCACATAGACATAAAGATGATAATGGAATTAGAAAGCACTGTTATTTTTTTTGCCTTACAACACCCGCTTTGATAAGAAATGTCATTAAATTAAATGGTTATTGTGTCACTCTGCTGTCTAGATACATTCTATCCATCGAAACAGCTGAGGAGATCGAGGAGTACATGGGAGACCTCCTGCAGGGCACGGATGGGTTAAAAAGGCAGTTTATAGACGAGCTCCTCAGCAGATGGAAGAAGACTCAAAGACAGGCCACAGATACCACAAGTCTTTTCCTTCTTAAAGAATCTGTTTCATCAGCAGGTAGAGCAATAAACGCCTGATGTCTGCCATTGAATATATCTTGATTTACCCTGTACATAAAATTCTTCCCAGCCATTAAAAACCTCAGATGAAACTGCTACGCAAGGTACTTGCGCATAATTAAGCAATGTAAATACCTACTAATTCTAATGTGGTAATGGCAATTTGCCTGCTTTTCCTAGACTCACAAGACCTGACTAAAGATACCCAGAAGAAGTCTAAACGCAAGGGCCGTAACAAACAGGAGGTAATGACTGTGAGCCAAACAGAACCTGAGCCAGAGGCAGTCAAAACCCCCATTGATTTGATGAGGGTGAGTATATAAACATATGCTCTCTTATCACCTACCTACCTACTTTACTTACATTTTTCTTGTTGTGCTAATTTTCCTCATCTGTTTTATTCCTATCGCCATGTTTCCTTACTTCCTTTACTACTTTCTAAGGCCCAAGAAAACAGTAGTGGTTCTTCAACAAAGAAGAAAAGTAAGTTTGTCAGTCTCTATGCTAAAGAGGGACAGGACAGGCTTGCTGTCTTACTCCCTGGTCGATATGCCTGTGAGTGCCTTGCTCAAAGGCACAAACTTATCAACAACTGCATCACCTGTGGTCGCATTGTGTGTGAGCAAGAAGGCTCAGGACCCTGCCTTTTCTGTGGAAAGCTGGTACGTAAGTTTTGGTTGTTTAGATTCTATTTTTTTTTAATTTTAATCTACTTGTGATGCTGACAGTCATTTTCTAATTCAGTATTCTGTACTCACTATTTTTTATTTTTCCTTTACTGATTCAGGTCTGCACAAAAGAAGAGCAGGAGATCCTGCAACGAGACTCCAACAAAAGTCAGAAACTAAGAAAGAAGCTTATGGGAGGTGAGAGTCAAAACTAGCCAGAATTATTAAATACTAAAATCTATGAAATAATGACAAAGGTTAATGCCATAAATGTGCTCTTATTGTGGTGACAGACTCTGGAGACAGAGATTATCTCCCACACCATGAGGCCAAGATGAAGGCGGGCTTGGAGAAGGCCCTCCAGCACAAAGACAAACTGCTGGAGTATGACAGGAACAGGTATCATGAAACACACAGCTTCTCTAGAATGGATAGCTGCGCAATGTCAGCACTTTAACATTTCGATAACTGTAGAAGACAACAGTGACATTTCATGTTAACGTTTACTGTTTACTCTTTGTTTACTGTCCCCTTCAACGCCAGTGTCAAGAGAACACAAGTTCTGGATGATGAGTCAGATTACTTTGCTACTGAGTCCAACCAGTGGCTGTCACCCGGAGAGCGAGAAAAGCTGAAGAAGAAGGAGGAGGAGCTTAGGGAACTTCGCCATGCCTCTCGCAAGGACAGAAAGATCACGCTGGACTTTGCTGGTAGACAAGTGGTTGAAGAGGGAAGCAACCTCAACGAGTACTACAACAAGTAAGATTATCTGACGCCACTTGAATCGAGGCTGCAAGGGTGGATATGTGTTGTGTAGTCATGATAAACGCCTTCTCCTTTTGAAATGTTTGCAATGATTTACAGACTGGATGAGACCCTCAAGGCTATGAACAATGACACTATGTCAAAATCACCAGTGTATTCTGAAAAACAAAGTGGAAAGCAGAGCCTCGGAGACCTGGTCAACCCCAACATAGTTCAGTCTGCACCAGAGGTAGGTCCTTTTTTCCCCATCATGAAAATCGTGCAGATGGTATTCACACAGATTCTACTAATGATAATGATGATATTGAATACACTTTGCAGTTTGTGAACGTTGGAGGCGGCGAAAGCTACAGGAGAAACATGGCACAGCGAAGGAGTTTGGCAGAGGACAAGGGAGGAGAAGAACGTAACAGGCTGCGGCTCCAAGACAAAGAGCTGCAAGAGATGGCTGACGGAGGCCTGTGCCTCAGCATGCACCAACCATGGGCCTCACTGCTGGTCAAAGGCATCAAGAGGTAAGGAGCAAACACAATCCAGAATGAATTTTGAGGCTTTGAACAAAATCGCAGTGCTAAGAGGTAACATTGCATTTTGTGTCTGTGTCTGTGTCTGTGTGTAGGGTAGAGGGGCGAACTTGGTACACATCACACCGAGGTCGTCTTTGGATTGCTGCTGCAGCCAAGAAGCCCACCCCTCAGGAGATTGCTGAGGTGGAAGCCATGTACCGCCACATCTACAAAAGAGGTGCACATACTATACACAGCAAATCAGTAGAAAGACTGTGAATACAAGAAGTGATTTGTTTCTAGCTGCTTTATCTGAAGTGCACAAACCACAGCCACAAACTCTACTATGATGCTTGTAGTTTTTTTTTGTCGTTGGATCTTTGATTGCTCTTGTTTTGTGTGCAGAGCCCAGGTTTCCTAAAGACTACCCCACCGGCTGCCTGTTGGGCTGCGTCAACATGACCGACTGCCTGTCTCAGGAGCAGTTCAGAGAACAGGTCAGTAAAATTATGGAACTACAACTGCAGTGTTTGGTGGATAGAAAGACCCGAATGAAAGTGTGATTTGAATCCACACAAAAACCACTGCGATGCTTTGTAAAGTTCCTTTTTTTTTTTTACCACACATGCTTTGGAGGAGTTTATTTTCTGTTGGTTGCTTTGTGAAGGCAGCAGAGGGTAGTTGCAAAAAAAAACATGTGGTTTGGTTTTTGTTGACTTGGTAGACTGTTGCAGTTTCACTGCTGGAAGTCTTACAATTCCCGTCCTCCTCCTCTTCCTCTTGGTTTTTTCTGTCTTTCCGCCCATGGCAACTACGCTGAAGTTTAGTGCATAGAGTCAAATGATAGATAAATAAATAGATGAATGAAAAAGGTTTCAGTAAAAACGCTATGTGTTATTACACAGTCTCCACAGTCCTTGAGTCCTGAGCGGACTATAGCTACAAGGACGTCCTGCCACTCTGTCTGGCGCATGCAACAAGTAGTAGGATGATCATAATTTTATTACACTTTTTCTCTTTTATTTCTTGGACATTGTACAAGGAGATACTGTACTTCACTCAGATGAGCATGCATGTTCTGCCATTTGTGAAAAGAAATCCTGCAATATCATCTCTTACCAGCAGAGGTCAGACTGCACCTTTTCACCAGCAGGCCCCTGCTAGCTTACGGTATGTCCCACTGGAGGCAGCATCCACCACACATCAAAGCCCTTTTGTATCATACCAGTGAGCTTCCACCAAACTCGGTGCTGATATACACACATTACATTGGCATCAGCCTTTTATATTCATAGCAAAAAGGGCTAATTTAGCCTTACAGCTACAGAAGACATGAGCAGCAAAAAGAACCATCTGATTATGAATAGAGCAACAGAGTGTACTGCCGCCTTCTATGATCTTCAGGTTATGTCTTCCATGGACACTAAAGTTAAATCCACCCTCAACCATAGTGTTACGAGGACTTTGGTTTGACTCTGAGTATCTGATGTGGCAAAGCGTGGAGCTGCTCCATTGGCAGCATGGTCAGCGCTGCCTTTTTGTTCTCATAAACTGTTTACTTGAGCTTTTTACACCCAAATAACTTTAAATTAATTGCAGTTTTACAAAGTAAAAACTGGAAAATACACCCCACTCCACATTTAGTCATCATGTCTATGCAGAGTTGCTCTCCCATCCGCTGTCAGTGGAACACATTTAAATTTAATTACATTGCCATCCTCATCCTGGCAGTTTTGCCTCTGGCTTTGGGAATGACTCCTCTGTCTGTCCATCGGCCACGTCTTTTTGCTATATGTTTGTTATTATTAGAACTGAAACAAGCATTCGATTAGTTTATTAGTCACTCTAGAAAATGAATTTCCAGATATCATGATAGTCAGTTAATTGTTGAAGTCATTTTTTTAGCGTCCACAGCTTCCAGCATTTCAAATGTGAATAATACCTGTTTTTTTTTTTATCATTCATTGACACTAAATTGACTTTTGGGCTGAAACAAGAAATTTAAAGATGTCATTTGGCGCTCTGCGAAATTGTGATGGGCACTTTCACTGTTTACTGACATTTTATACTCTACTATTTTAGCCATTAATCATAAGCTTGCCAATAAGACAACACGAGGAATGTTGTTAGCTGCAGTCTTAATTACTATTCAAGTAATGTCAGGCTTTGAAAATAACAACTCAACTATGAACATGTTTAATTTCGAGGCATTTACATTCTGAATAATAGGGTGTAGATTCTCTACAAATGCCTTAATTATTATTAAAAACATCTACTCTGCTTTTCCCACGTTGGAGTGAAATCTCTAAACAAATACAAACCCTCAGTTGATAAGGTGGCAGTTATTTCTCGTTATTTCTCTGTTGTGTATAAACATCTACATTCCTTACTGTGTAGTTTTCACACGAAAACACACTCGTATATATTTGTGGGTCGATAGTGAAACTAGAGAAATGTGTAAAGTGCTACACAATGTACAAACATGCCCTAACCCTGAGCAGCTACAAGCCCTCATACACATGTAGACACACGCTCGTATGCTATCTTTGATGAGATACCGAAACAGATCACATTTGGAAACTGCACAGTCCTCTGTACCAATTAAAAATAACAGCCACAGAAAAAGCAATGATCCTCTCTAAGGATATAGTGCTTGTGTTTCCGTGTATCTCTGCTCACACGTTCTAGCATATGTGTTTCCCAGCATAAAGACACTTGTCTTATTTCTGAGGAGCTCTGTATTTGGTTTAAAAAAAAATAAAATAAAAATTCATCTTTAAAAATGTGTGCTGCTGCTGCATGGTTTGCATTCTGACTGCTAGGACCTGTAAATTTAAGGGCTTTCCCCTTTTGTACCCTGTCCTCATTGTCTCCTCCACCACTCATTCCACCCAGGGCTGTAAAATCATGTTTGCAGGCAGTGTGACTGCCCTTTCATCCTGTGAAAGGGTGTGTGTGTGTGTGTGTGTGTGTGTGTGTGTGTGTGTGTGTGTGTGTGTCTGTGTCTGTGTCCACTTGCACAGAGCAGCCATAAATAACACCCCCACCCCACACAAGGCCCCTCAGAAAAAAGGAAGAAAGGCAGATGTAGAAAATAGTGGAGCAACCAGAGAACAACAACCAGTACCAAATGTAATGTTGGTGCTGAACAGTCGGTTGGTGCTTATTCCACCATTTTAGAGAAAAGCAGAGACTATTAGCCGTTCAGCATTTAGCCGTTTAAGCCCCCTTCCTAGCATTTTAGTAGAGGAGTGCATGTTGTGCTAGTGCATAGTAGCACACAGCTGAGCTGCTGGGCTGGGCGAGTGGGTGAGGCGTAGGATTTACTGTCCTGTGCTGGCAGCTGTGGGTGGTTAAAAGGGGGGTGGTGAAGGACAGACAGCCATTATTCTTCAGGCTCTTCTAAATCTGCCCCTAGTGATGTATGAAATATTTAGAGAAAGTGGAATGTGGGTAGATCAGGATAGCATGTGAGAGACACTATGAACGCAAAACATCAACAACAAAAAACCCACCCCCCCAAAAAAACGCTGTAAATATTGTAAATACTTGAATATCACCGATCCAGAGTGATAGCAGTCATGCCCCTGTTGGGGTGCTATTGTACAAAGCCGCACCAAAACCTGATAGCCTGCTGACAGATAGTGCAGGAAGACCACCCCGGGCAGAGCAGGATTTCCATCTGCTTGACTTGGACCAATTCTTTCCCTCATTAGAAACTGACTGGTGTATTGATCCATTCTCCCCATAATCTCTCACTCCTCCCGACTCACCAGTCTCCCCACCCCACCCCTTACTACTGATAATTGGCCAGCCATTATGATCTGTGCGGTCTCTCTCTCCACTCCTACCCCCCAGTGCTCACTCAGCAGCAATGGGTGGAGATGTACGCCTGACCTGCATACTGCAGAGGGCACACGGGGGTGTTGGGAAGAATCTACATCTACATTACAGATTGAAAACTGGAATGTTTTTGCTTTAAGAGGCAAAGTGAGGTAATTAAAAAGGATCAGCAGAGAGCTCGAGCCAAACTGAGCAGGTTTATGGGTGGTCGATATGCTGCAGATGGTTTACTTTACACTTGCAAATGACACTCAGCTGTGCAAAATTTTAAAATTGTGCATAAAATAAAGTCAAACAGCGCTGCTGTATTTTGAATTCAGCATTTATCAACACATGCACAGACCCATTCTCAGTCCTCATACTCGTTCACAGCTCAAGCAAAGCCACATCAGACCCCATACAGAGCTCGAATCGCACCATCAACTTACTCCTGTGGTTTAAAAATTGACGACTGGATCAATCCACACTCTTTATAAGGGTCTGATTTCTTACTCTGTTCCAGAGACCATATTACCAGCTGCAGAGCTACATGTCTCTGTGAATATAAGTCAGAGAGGTCTAATCTATTTGACAGGCATGCCAAGAGCAAAACCAGTGACTGTTCAGAGCTGTATTGATTTATATGAAACGACTATGAGGGCAAAAGGGGGCAAAGTGAGCTTTGTTTGTGTGTGTGTGTGATTTATATATACATTATCTAATCAAAGAGCCCCCTGAATTTCCTGATGGTGAAATGTTGACATAGTAATACACTCTGGAAGTTTCATAATTCAGAGGTTTTTGAACAGTAATATCATCTGTGGTATCTCATGTTTCACAGATAAGCGTATTTTATTAACCTGGGGTCTGTTGAAGGCTGACATACAGCAGGTCCCCTGGCACGTCCTGTATGTATTTCAGATAGACACATATTTGAGACATGGCTTGTACTGGATGGTTTATAGCAGTGGTTTTCCAACTGGTGCAGATTCAAGTTTCACATTTCTCCTTAGTCATTAAGTCACGGTCCGCTCATAAGCCAAATGAACACCAATTCAGTTTTATTTCACAAAATGAAAACAAAAGAGACATTTGCAACAGACCAGAAGAAATTTTGACATGTCAAAATAGAAAAACCACATGAATAAATAATGATGAATGATGGCTGAATTCCATTTAGCTGCTTCAGTTTGTGGCGTTGTGTATGCTGGATCGCCGTCACACTGTCAGGGTTTACTGGGACACTTGAGTAAAGCAGTTATTAGTAACACCTGTGCTTTTCTTGCTCTGACAGGTCAAAATATCTGCTCTGAAAAGTCATATTAAGGCTTAAAAACCACTGGCACGAATAGCACTGCAATAGCAGTTAGAACTACTTCAGACAAAGTCTTTTGTTTAAGTTAATAGGACACACAACAACAGAGCAATAAAACTGTCGTTAAGCTAAAAAGAAGAAAGATTATTAAATCTAAATAAAAAAAAATAGACATCTAGGATGCTCCATTAATGTCTCATTTTTAAAAACCTCTGACTCTTACATGTAGTCTTGTGTATGAAGATGGTGAAATGCTAAATGGTAGTTTTGTATTTGTAATGTTAAGTGACATCTTTTGGCATTCACCTATTGTATTCATATAGTTAACTGTGTCATCTGCATATATGTATCGTTTGAAACGGTATCATCTGTATATATCAGGTTTCTGCAGGTCCTGAAAAGATCTAAAATCCAATAATCTGAATTTAAGACCAAAAATGTCTTAAATACAATTTTGGCAGGTCTTGAAATATGATTGGATTATAAAGTTAACTTCAGTCTTCTAAATGTGTTTTTGTGAAAATTAAGTATTGATCTGTAGCAAAACCAACATGCAACCAATAACCACTTATGCAAACTGTGCGGCCCGGTCAGAATTTATAAGAGCACACCTGCTACTGTGTCGCAATGGTATCTCCTCTGGTCAAAAAATAGCCAATTTTAGAAGTGATAAGTTTCTGTTAACATTTAATTTAATCTAATATGTGATTCAAGTGAATGGGAAAGTGAACTTTCTATAAACTCTATATATAAACGAAGTGTGCTTGCAATTGACCCCTGACAAAGACTAGTTTGAAACAGTTGAAGAGGGATTTGTTCAGTTATTTGTGTAATCACACAACAATCAACACAATTGTGAAAGAATCCTCTTAAAATTTTTACACTGAGCTGAAACAGTCTATTAACACAATCTTTGTCTAGCTTGAATAGAGTGTTTCCTTTTATTAAAACAAAAAAAACAAAAACAACAAATCAGGTAAATGTTGCTTTCACAATCCGTATCATACTGCTTAGAAAATCATATCGCTATTCAAATCATTCGTAACTGTTGCTCTGTGTCTGTCTTTTCTGTTATTTGATTGTTCATTGGCCTATACTGTATTTGTTTTTGTTTTCAACGTCCAGTTAAAAAACCAAGCCTTTAAGTTGTTTTCATTATAGCTTGAAGCCTATTTTTGAAACTGTATATTTAATTCCATTCTAGCACAAAATATATATATAGACTGCAGCTCAGTAGATTTATGCGCACCAACATGTTAGATAACTGAAACCATAGGCTTACACCACATCACATAGCTGCAAGCCGAGCCACTTATCTGTTAAAAGAAGTGCCGGTTTCTGTGGAATTCCATTTGTGCAAGCTCTCCCTTTGACCTCCAGAGTGGAGCTCCTGTGCTTGTTAGGCCAGCTGGAAGCTCGGACTGATGCCTGCGTTTCCTTGTGTGGTAATGTGATATTTATATGCTGAAAGCCTTCCTGCCAGCATGCCACACACACACACACACACACACACACACACTCTCACAGGATACATTGGATGCATTCCAAAGGAAGGGAAGTCAAGCAATGCTATTTTTTTCTCCCCCCCCTCCCCTCCTCTTTTTCTGTAACATTGTGTGAATCCTTAGCAGTGGCTGCCCCCCTCTCTTCCTGCACCCCTCCCCCTCCATCATTCCATCTTCACATTTTCCACACTTTCCCTCTAACGGTATGCTTTACAGGTCAGGGCTGTGAAGTTGTATGTGGTCGTGGACAATTTGGTTTATGTGAACAGACGCGTGCGCGTACGTGCAATTGCTCATCTCTCTCTCTCTCTCCCTCTCTTTCTCTCTCTCTCTCTCTCTCTCTCTCTCTCTATCTCTTTCTGCACAACCTCAGTCACACACTAACACACTCACATTCCTCCCCTTCCTCCCTTTTCCTTGCTGGGCAGTTTGCCATGGCAGAGAGGTCAGACATCATGTGATTCTGCAGTGGTGTGTAGAATGCTTTCAGCCCAGGGTCCCCAGGCACTGGATGACAACCAACCAAACCTCAGTCACAGGTTTTCAACAGCATGAAAAATACATAGAACCATCTGCCAGACTTCAAATGGCCTGCTGCACTGTTTAGAATTTCACTGCTGTCCTCGGACCACTTCATCGAATGTCACACAGTTTCTGCTGCTGGGGAAACTGACAGTTAAGCCCCCTTTATTATCTCTACTTCTCCTCCATTTTAATCTGCTCGTATAATAGGAGTTGTTCCTTCTCTCTGAATGCTGATCACAGGCACTTGGAACAACGATAAAGGCAACATGAGAGACATTCCAGACAGCTTCCTTTGATGGTGTGAAAGACAGCAGTGTTGATGAAAATAAGTCAGAATCAAAGGGAGGTAACTAAATGCCGAGCTGTATGAAGTGTTTGCCTGAATGCTAAACAGGTTCAAAGTCTTCCTTTCGCTTTAAAAATTATCTGATGCTTTATTGCTCTTCTAAACCAGACCTATGATTTATTTCTGAGACAGTTTATTTTTTTTTTTGAACTGGAAAAATGTTGCTTAAGTCATAGTCATTATGTAGTCATTACTCCAGTACAGTCCTTTAGCACATAAACAGAAAAGCCTGCAGGGGACTCATAACGTTAGTGTTGACTAATCGTATTGACTGTAACAGAATAGGAATGACAATATATGAAACCTTCTGAGGCAACCAGTTCTTTTTATTTTAACTGGCGGCATTGAAAATAAGATTCTTATTAAAGTAATGTGAAAGTTATCTAAAAAGGAAGAGATAGTTTGTTTTCTTATTAGAGAAACTCGTTGGTTTTTAGTCATTGGGACAAATTATGTATTTTTCAGCTGGGTTAATTATATTATATTCAAGCTTTAGGGTAGCAATCACTCAATATTACCTGCTATGGCTATAATTGTAGTAAACATGTAACTGGTTTTTAATGTATTTAATAAAAAGAACTAGAACTTATTCACAAGTATCTGCACCACTATTATTCCTTTGATCTTCATTAACCCTTTTCTAGTAATATTTAGTCTCTGAGGAGTTTGTTTATTTTTTCAGTGAAAATGAGATGTTCAATACCAACTGAAATCTCAATATCTGCCAAAATAATTGGAATATGACCTTTTTTTTTTGCATATCATCTCGCCCTAGTACCTTCTGACTGATACTTAATGTACTGAGGGAGGGTAATAAAGACAATCAGTCAAATTAAATCAAATTAAGTCAATGGACTTCACGGAGTCTTTGAGTCTTTACAGCCCAAACGTTAAAATCCTATGAGTTTGTGGTTAAAGCATGTTTAACTATGTTTGGTATGTTTGCAGCTCTGCCAGTGCGTCTCTGCAGACGGCTCTTAGAGCGTGAAGCTGGCAAACGCCTTTTTGTTTTGTTTTTTGTGTGGAACAGTCTTCTGCTTCTCGGTTTGTGCTGTCTTTGAAATAATGGCTCCGACTGCGTTAAACAATGTTTGCATAAAACAACACAACTGTAGATTTTAATGTCGTGATCTATTTATCTATTTAGTGCCTTTCCACACACACACACACACACACACACACACAATCAGCTTTAATGAAGCGTAGAATCAATATGTTTGACATTTATCTCCCATCTCCACATCTGGTGTTTGTTGTTGATGCCCCAAAATGGCTCCTCATGAGGCCAGTGTCTGCGCCAGTTTTCTGTTTTGGAATGAGGAAATGAATGAAGGTTGTGTGTTGTAGTCAGTAAGTACTTTGCTCAGAACCAGTGGGCGACCGTGTTTCCCTGCTATGATTTTATCAGGAACGGGAAATGCTCTCAGTTTAATCACTTTTCTTTATGCCTGTTCCCATCCAAATGTGAGAGCAGGCATCGCTTCAGTCATTATGCCAAGCCGATTTTGTGTGTTTTTGCCAACATTCCCCAGGCATGCCTATGCAATTGCTTTATGTCACACATGCCTGTGTGTGTTCATCTGAGAAGAGATCTTTATCCAGCCAAGCCCTGACCCAGCAGCAGTATAACTAAAAGTATCTCTCCTGGAGAGGGAGAACCAGAAAGACAGAGAGCGAGAGACTCTCTGCCACTGCAGGGTCAGAGATTACAAACTCAATTGTACTCTGCTGGGTGACATGTCTGCTCAGCAACTTCCTGCTAGCGACATCAGAGAGGAGGAAAGTATGGAGAAAGAGGGGGAGGCGAGGGAGGCTGTCCAAGCTTCCAGTGCCATTAATCTTTCTCTCTTTGTGTGCAGCAAACTAAAAAAACATTTAGCTTCCACTTGCACATCAAGCCAGTGAGTCTGACTTTTTCCCCAGTGTATATAATCACTGGAAAAAGACGGGAAAACTTCAAATGGACAACAAAATACAACCCGTGAATGAATATGAAGGATTTTTACTGTATAATTTATGTGTGTCTCTTTAATCTTTAGGGTTTATAATTTGAGATCATATTCCCTCCTTATATTTATCCTGTTTATTGGGGTCGGTATTGATCATTGATATGTCATTCCATTTGGCTGATTCTCTACCATCCACCATTTGTTTCCTTATTTGAAACATTTTTACGAAACTCTCGCACATAACAGATTCTGTAAAAATCCTCGGCACCTCTCTGTGTCACGGGTTATTTTCAAAGTTTGAGACACACACAGGTTAAGTTGAGCAACCACATCTTATAATGTTTTTGCTTTTTTGTTTCATATAAACAGAAGTAGAACAGAAAAAAGAAAGAAGCAGAAATTCATGAGCCTTGCAACAAGTTACTCCATTCTTCTGTCTTGCGAATACATTATTATGTGATCTGTTGAAAGGCTGCATCCACAAGCTGTTTTGCCAAGATACCAGCCAGGTGCTGCCAGCTGTTGCCATGGACATCAAGTGTGTGTTTCTTGAAGATTGCCAGTATCTTTAAAGATGGTTCACTCGATCTGCCTGACTTGGAAATGAACGACAAACACAGGCGGAGAGAACCAGAATAATTCACCGTCTTTAAGTAAATTAAATTTTGCCTCCTAACGTTTCATTTTGAGAATCCAAAAACCAGTCACATTGAAAATCGTATCCCGTTGTTTAGTCTGTTATATTCAGAAGAAAATCTAATTGCTTTTGGCAGTGTCTGTGCCAATGTGGTCTTATGCTGTATATTGGGTTCAGTATGTTTGTCCATTAAATTGCATTGAGTTAGTGCTCGTCATTCAGTGGTACACAACACTCAGTTGAATGCTGCTGTTTGCCTTTAGCGCATGAGATCTATTAGTCTGACTGAGTAAATGTCTTAATTCCACAACACAGGGACCTGTGCCTTGATAGGAGCTGCTGTCTGTTTAAATGACAGGAGTGTGATCATTATTTTCAATGAGACTCCAGTGATATGTGCTGTGGGAGGCAGGGAGATAACAGTCTGCCCCATATACCACCAGGTACCTGTGTGTGTGTGTGTGTGTGTGTGTGTGTCTGTGAGATCAAGTAGAATTTACATCAAATATGATATGCTTTTTCCTTTGTGCAGTGATATCTTGCTGGAATATCTTTGCCTTCATGCTCGGCTCTTTCGGGCCAGCTTTCATCTTTAGAGCTGAAGGGTGTTTAGGTGAAACTACAAAAAGTATCTGAACGTTTGGTCTGAGTATCCACAGAGACGCGATCTAACCTCAGAGTGGATTATTTAAAAAGCTGCTCCCTCTTTACTAAGAGTAAAATCCAAAAATAAATGTACATGCAGCTCCCTTGAATGTCACATTGAAACTCTCAAGCTTAATCAAGGATTGTTTTTGCTGCATTTAAAACCACACCATCACTCACTTTTACATAACAAGTAAAAATGTTGTAGCATTTTTCCACATGGCTCCATTTAATAGGTAGACAAAATCACAGCTGATGAAAATAAGGTCTGACATGCGTTAATGTGAAGCAGCAACGCTCCAGCATGTGAGAGAATAGTTGCTCTCCTCTGGCACACCTAACGATTTTAAAACCGAATGCCAAGTGACATGTTTTCTAATGTTTACAGATAAATGAACAGCCAGAGATACATTTTATGAGCAAACACTTTTCCTAACCAGGCCGCGAAACATGTTGCAGTTCACCTTTATCAACCTCATGAGGCTTTTAACACTGTTCTTTCAGCTGTGAAGATTGTACCACATTCAACACGCTAGCTTGGCCTGAATTATCCAGAGAGAACATGAATTATTAACATGTATCTAAATTCAAAAGCATGTATGTAAATTTAATATAATTTGCGACTGGATTGTTAAAATATTGGCATCATTAAAATGGGTATTGCAGTCATATACCCCCTCCCTGCCGGCTACAACCCAACTTCTTTCCACTGCTTTCGCCACATGTAGTGAAATGTCTTGAAGCACATTGTGCACAAGCTTTTTTCTTTTCTTTTGCCATGGTCCACTGCACAAAAATGCCATCAAATGCTTTTGCAGGCTCAGTGTGTGAAGGAGCGTATTGATTTACATGCAGCATCATTTTCTCGCCTCTCAAATATCTGGTGGTCAGTACAGCAGTAATAAGATTCAGCATAATTACTTTAATAATGCTGGCACTTCAAATATCTTTAAATTGTACATCGCCTGTGCTGGGTGTTAAAAAAAACAAACAAACAAAAAAAAAAATATAGGTGTGTTATCGCTAATGAACTGGCGTGTCTTTTCTTATCAGTCAAATGAAGAGGGTTTTCTGTGAGATAATAAAAAGTCATTTTGTGTCCAGATGTCGCTGTAATAATATTGGAATCACCCAGAAGCAACTGAGGCGTCCTCCCCTCTGACCTCAAGTTCAAATAAACCTTGTAAGAAGCTGTTTTTATCACGGAACAGAAAGTTGAATAATACAAAAGAATATTATTTAAGCACATTTTCATCTCTCTAGAAGTTGGTGTATTCAGAGAACACTCTCTAATGTAGTTGCAGCACAACCACAGGCATGGGCAGGAAATATTTATACAGGTCCTGCTGGACCATTTTTAGTGCTCTTGCTAGAAAAAAAGCTTGTTGATATTTTATGTATAAAGTAGAACCAGTTGGTTCCCGCTAAAGAAACGGGGTGTGAACGGGGCTGCAGTCAGAGAGGTACTTTGAAGAGTTCGGAGGGATGGGTTGTTTGTTTTTGTTTTTGTTTTTTGTTTTTTTTTATTACCAAAATCACAAAAGTAAAAGGAATGGATTAAGTAGTTTTTATATCCGCTGTAATGTAAGCTGCTGGTTAAGTAACCGAGCCAAGGTGAACACCAACCAACTACATTAGTTTGTGAGGTTACTGGTTACAGAAACAAAATATTCATGACAGTCACACCCACTGTGTAATATTGAAACCAGTTATGGATGCTATAGTTGCAGACTTTGAGGTGAAGATAGCAGCTCTGTCATACTCTTAATTGAATTTTGTGAAGTTTACGCCACAACTTCAGCCATTATCCAAGAGCAATACCTTTGTCAAACATTGGTGGGTCTTCATCCTAAAAGCATTTTCTATTGCAACATTAAAAGTGTAAACAACGTTTTTAAGCTGAGCAACCAAACAGGGTTAGAATAATAATTACAATTACAATCTTCCTCATCATACTTTTCATACCAGGATGACACTGCAATACAAAAACCCCAGTGCTGTTTCTTTATTTCCATGTTTTCTACATGGATCATCAGCTGGATCATAAGAATGACGTTTTGCCCGAGACATGCAGCTTCAGCCTGAGTCCTCAAGTATTTGTTCATGTTTAAGATGCTTAAACATGAACTCAACTTAATTTCATTGCTAAGAATTTCAAGTGGTAAATCTGCCACCGTGTCATTTTCAAACTGCATAGTGGATGTGCCAAGAATGCAAAGCTTGATGGGTATAGCAGCAGTAACTAAAAAGTGTTGGGTTTTAGCAAATGATCAATGTTATTTAAATTCTTTTTCAGTGAAGGCCTTTGTTGTTCAGAGCCTAAAATAATTTAGGGCTGTATTAGTGCAAGGAAATCCATGTAATCTCCAATTTGTGTTGAAAGCCAAAAAATATTTTGGCTCCCTTGCAAAAACTGTAGAAGTATAAATTGAAATGGACTCGTGAAGAGCTCTTATTCAGCACCTTCTGTTTAACGGTTCACTGTTTTCTCCCTTTGGAACATATCAGTGGGATCACCTTATCTATTGTAAGCTGTAGCACTAACCCATGGGCTTAGAGAAACCTAAAACTTGCCTTTGATAAGAATCAGGGGACAGCCTTCCTTCTGTGCTCCTCTCTCAAACCGTGCTCATTGCCAGCCTCGAGAGGAGGAGGGAAGAGACAGTTATTTCCCACAGAGGCTGAGTGAACACAGATGGGAGGGCTGTACCCCGAGCGTCAGAATATCAAAGCAAATATTCACCTTAAGAGACAGACATGTTCATAAACTCCCCGGTCCTTCTCAATTTCCACATTATGAAATCAAATGCCCACTGTGAAGAGGTTTGTTACCTTGCTTAAAATACGAGCCCTTTTTGCTGACACCACCTGTGTTAAGGAGAGCTGGATTTGTGGCAACGATAAAAGGAGATTGTGGTGGAAAATAAGAAGTTTTAATGCCTTAGATACCCTGGATTGTTCTTTGAAGTCAGGGTTTGAAAGCAGACATGGTAATTGTCTCCAGGGGTTCTTGCTATGTGTGTGTGTGTGTGTGTGTGTGTGTGTGTGTGTGAGTGCTATAAAGGAAACTGCTAAGAAGGAGAAGGCTTTGCCTGTGTGATTTTCTGTAAATGCAGTGCAGTTGTCTTGAATTTGATACTTCGGCTAATAACATCTACTTACTTTTTCATGGTTGGGATTTGTAGCATCAGAACCACTTTTTTATTAAATGCTTTTCGTGAAATTGTCAGGTTCTCAAAATGCCATTTTCCGCTGCACATTAGGAATCTGTTTTGTTTTGTTTTGTTTTGTTTTTTTCAATTTTTGCAAAAGTCCTGCGCTCGTCAAACAGAAGCTTAACTGTGAGTACGAGAGAGAAGTCTTTTCCTTGGAAAGTTCCAGCAGTTAGCTTGTTGAGTCTAAAAAGCTTTGACTGTAGTCAGGCAGTCTTGTTTTCTTCTTGCCTGAGGGCCACCGCAGGAGGTGAAGTCATAAACATGGCTGGGAAAGTGGAACTGGGCTAAGCGAGGAAGTCTGTGTGAATCTCCCTGCAAAAACACATGACTTCACTACACCTGTCAGCACCAGTGCGAGCTAAAAGGCTAGTGCAGCTTGCTCTTCACCAACATTTTTCTTTTTTTCCTTTCACAGACTTGAATTGTTATGCTTATGAGGCGGGGGTGTAGGATAGAAAATACATTTTAATACTTTTTACTCCTCAGTCTTCCGGGGAATTTTAACAGTACGCTGGTGACAGCTTGAAGTCATTTACATCAAGACAATAATGAAGTTGCTGACACACAGAGCTGGTTCTTGAACTCACCTCCACAGTACAAATACACTAAGGCGTCATAGTTAATATCAGTAAGTCCTGCCTGGATTCCTCACTGGATAGTTTCATATAATTAAATTCAGTGTACAAACTTACATATGTAGTTTATATGTGTCCACTGAGCTTTCAGCTGCACTGAAACAGCGAGCATTTTTTAAGGAGAAGGAAACGTGTCTTTGCGGCCGAGCTGACCGACACGGTGGCAGTTATTGGAAAAATCGTGGCCCTGGTGCTGAGCTTCTAATAATGAGACATGTCTCTGGTTGTGCCGAGGATATTAATAATGTAAAAAATTCAGAAGCCAGTGTTGCACACTCCTAGATAATTAATGTTCACTCTCCAACTTGACACCAGTTGATTCTGTAGGTGAAGGAGTATGTTAAATTTTTAATCATCCCTGTGCAACCCGGCGTGCCTGAGCTCCAATGAAAGGGACAGAGTGAGCTGCAATAGCTGCCTGTTTAGATGGACAAGTTTAGTATTGGTTTGGGTTAATGGAGTCCAAACTAGCTGAGGGTCCATGTGTTTGCACCTACTGCTTCCAGTTTTAAAAGGATTGTAAAAGGTGTCTGAGAATTTGCTGGGCGTGTGATGGCCCCTGCAGCTAAAGACTTAAAACTTGGTGTATATGTACAGAGATTAATTGCAATTAGGTTATTTTAGGTTTCAACTAATGAAAGGGTACTTATATCATCATTAGTGTTAAAGGTAAGTACGTGTGTAACTCCTGTATTTTCATTATAGATTATTTAGCTGTTTTTGTTTAGTCTAAGAATTAAAAAAAAAAAATCCTAAACTAGATATTTTTTCCATTCACACTTTGCTGAAACCCAAAGTGTCTTCATAAAATATAATGTGTTGTTAACCAACAATCTAAAACCCATAGATAATCACACAAGACAAAGAAAAGCATGAGTGAAAGCTGGAACTAGGAAAAGTTTGGCAATGGTTAATAGTATTTTTGCTAGAAAATGGCTTATAACAATTAATACATCAATTATCAGAATAGTTAACAGTCAATCGACTAATCGATTGATTGACTAATTGTTTCAGCCGCAGTTTGGATTGCTTAATTTCTGTGTCAGGTTCAGTTAGGCAGCTTTTAGGCTTGGGCAGAGTAGTTATTATCTTTAATATTAAATACTAATCATTTTGTCTTGACTCAAAATGACTTGCTTGGATTTCTATATCCCATTATACAAAACACTATATAAGATTCTTATAAATGCAAAAATATGGCAGATAATCCAAAATTAAAATAAAAGAGAGATTAATATAAAAAAAAAGAAGAAATGCACACAGTGATTTGGCCTTGTTTTTCAGGAAAGGTGGCTGAGAAACAAAAGACAATGTTCAGTCTAAAAGACAACTGAAGAGGTCACTGACTACATTTACACACGTGGTGTAATTTGGCAGTTTGCCATACTCCTGTAGAGATCCTGCTTGTGTTCAGTTGTTTACGTGAACTGTTGATACCCTCTTTGTTACCATGAATAAACCAGTAAAACTAAAATATTCCCATCCACCTGAGCTGCTCTGCCCGCAAACAAAATGCTCCGCCTGGATTGCAATACATATTGATGCAACCGCCAGTTAGCTTGACCAGCAGGTCATCTCTGATACATGGAAAATAATACTGAATATTGTACCAATAAACCTGATATTGGAAAGATACGTAAAATACAGAATTATTGGCACATGTACTGTCATGGCTGGCAAAAGAAGGTCGGCCCAATTTCCATTTTTACACCCCTTCTGGCATCAGGGCAACACAGTCAAGCGACCCAGTATGGACTCACTGTACATACTGATGTTGCTCTTTCTCCCCTTCGAAACAAAAATGTTGTTCTAAACTCACCGTTATATTCATTACGATCAATTCTACTTTGCCGCGTTTTCACGATGACAAGCTGCTCTTAATGAAACTCAACGCCTCCTGCACATGTTTCACAGTAAATGTGACGTGAAAAGATCATTTCTCCTCAACCGCTGGAAGGCTTTTAATGTGAAGCAGATGGAGGAGTAGGTTTGTATTAACAGCAGATGAGAGTAAACCAGCAAACAGGGAGGATTCCTGTTAAAATATGAGGATAATTAGAAATAAAAGGGGTGTGTTTAATGATAGCCTAGTCTCACATGAAGGCCTCACCCACTGTTTGGCAATTGTGTGGTGTGACTTTTACAGTTGTTGACCCAAATAGAGACTTATAACGTACACAAATTGGTCATTTATTTATTGGCCACTTTAGCCGTCTTGAGTCAGGACTTTCCTTTCAGCTGCAAAAACTGAATATGTCATGGTGCAGACTAGTGCTGTCAGATTTTATTCCAAGTTCAAACTTTTATCTGAACATGGAAGTTTCACATTTAAAGTCAATGTTTGTTTGTTGGTAGCTGAGACTCCCGCTAACCTTTGTTTTAATTGTTTTAATGATAACTTATGAACCGGACGTTCAGCAGGTTTTAACGGCAGCCAGATTATTCTGCAGAGGCGTCCTCCGGTCCATTAATACCGGTAGAAACACCAAATAAAGCAGTTTTATGTTAAAAATTAGACACAGCGCGGGGAGCTGAGCTGCCTAACGTTTGCTTTTTTCTCCGATAACTTAAGATCTAGACGTCCGATGACTAAAATCCTTCATCCGGTTAAAGTATATAGTTGAAAACGAAAACGAAAGGTGTAAAAAATAAATAAAACTGGATAAAATTCAGTTTTGATCCCATAATTTCCTTGGTTTGAGAACTGCTGGAAACATTTGGGATAATGTAAAAAACACAACTCAAAAAATAACTTTCATTATTTCAAATATAAAATATATTTAAACCACTAACGAAACTGAAAGGCTTTTAAACTTCGTCCCATGGATACAGTTGCTTTATTTACACTCTGACATTCATTGACATCATTTTTCACATAATGGTTTTGGTACATTTTTTAAAGATATTTTCTGGAGTTAATTTTGGGACAGCTGTTTTCAATTAAAATATTGTCAAAAATGATACATGTGTGCTTAGTCACATACGTACACTGTGTGTCTGTGTGCTCTGTTCCTGTGTCATGCTGCGAAGGAAAAACAAATAATACGGTTGGTGCGTGCAAAAACCTAAAAGGCAGCTACAGTACGAGTTTCCTGAAGGCAGCTTTTTTTTTTTTTGGGAGGGTTAATGAATGCCAGAAACAGGCTTGTGTTGTTTGGTGAACACGATAGATGAAAGAAAGACTGGCGAACGATTGCTGTTGCATACAGTTCCCAACAACACCCTTTCACCTCCCACATGTAGCCCATAGCTCAGAGACAACCCATCTGTTTCTCCATTCCCAGGGTGAAACCAGCCTTGACACAAGTAGCTAAGCAGTATTTCAAAAGTGGCCTTTCCGGGAAGACACAGTTGGCTTTGTGCAGTTCCCTATCTATCAAAATCTCTGCCGCTGTGTTTCTCCCTCACCTTATACTCTTATTATCCGTCTTTCTTACTAAATCGTATTCCTCATTTTTACTCTCTAGTCTGCCCCCCCCTCCCCCTCTGCTGCTCCCTCCATTTGTGCCTCCCTCCCCCTTATTCCACCCTCCTCATTTTTAAAAGCCACATGCTCCCAGCCCGTCTGGCTCAGTTGCACCCTGCCAATGAAGGGCTTTTTATTGGGCTGAGATTGAGTGCAGCCAAGCAGGGCCTGGCTAGGGCTGAGGCTGGGGCCAGCCTCAAAGTCCCCCAACCCCCACCCCATCCCCCCACCCCACCCCCCACCCCAACTGCACAGCCCACTCCACATGCCTGTTCTGGTCTGGCCCTGTCGCCCAGAAGGAGATTACTTGTCTCTGCTGCCCTTAATTGCCGACAGCAGCTGAAAAGAGCCAGGGAGAGAGGGAGAGACATTGTAGAGAGAGGAGAGGGAACAGTGTTGGCTTGTTGAGCTGTCACTTGACAAGCTTGGACTCAAAGGTTTGTGTTTCTTCTGTCAAATCCTGGCTCTGTATTAGCTGCTTTTATTAAGATGGATGTTGTTTTCATCAAATCTGCGGCTCGTAACTCATGGTACTTTGGACTGTACTAAGAGTGAATACTACAGTAGAAAGCAGATGATGTGTCGAGGAAGGTAAGCCGGTGAAAGACTCATATGAGATATCCATACACGTTGCTTTATTATGAGGGTGTGTGGTAAGAGCAATAGGGCCACTGTGCCCTCTCCCTGCCCTCTAAGCCACTGTTATTTTTCATAGCCAAGGGCTTCCTTCCAGCAGCCTGTGCCCCGCCGTCCCTTTTTACTTTTTCCAATGAACTTGTGAATTTCATATTATTACAGTTGGTTATTGTTGAATCCCCTCTGGCTTGATCCCAGCAAATTAAATAGTGGGCAGTTTATTGAATTGGCAGTCTCTGAAGAAGCTGTGAAGCTCTATGAAATTTCTCACCTCTCCATTTTGCTGTTTAGTATTTTGTATGTAGTTTTCCACTCAGCTGGGCTCTTGGTAAAATGTTTTGAATCCATATTTACAGCCCGTTGCCTCCCACTCATCCTGCTTCAGCACGTATTATCAAAGCATGGCAGTATGTCCGGTCTTCAAATAAAAAGATGCTTCAGTTTAAATTGTTTGGGCACCAACTGGTTTTCCAGTCTCTGGCCAGAAGAGCTGATTAAACACAACTAACTGGCTGCTGGTAGTATCTTCAAATTTACTGTACAGACATGAGAGAGCTCTAACTCTCTGCAGGAAAGTGCCTTTCCCTAAATGTTGAACTGTTCCTTTAAGTTAATTAACTGGATGAACGACACACACAACCTGATCAGCAGTTAAAAATGAATGTGGATACACATAACATGATGTTTACCTTCGTCTCAAGTTGCCATACTAGCTAGTGTTAATCAAACTATTGTCCAAATCACAGTATGGCCAAGTGCAACATCCAAATCGCAAGAGTTGCTTTTCTTTTGATGAAGGTAAAATGTGTCAGAACAGACCCTGAATGAAGCATCGTGGTGCTACAGAGATGAGCCGACCTACAAATCATATTCTCCATACATAAGGGAACTTCCTTGTTTAGTACAAGCCTCAACAAAAATCACATCATCATCATTTTCACATGTTTTCAGTGAAAATGAAAAGAAAAAATAACCATTGAAATCTGAAATCATGACTCGTATCATTATCGCAATATCTGCTGGAATAATCTCAATATGATTTTTTTTT
Organism: Seriola dumerili; assembly: GCF_002260705.1. Classification (NCBI taxonomy): domain Eukaryota; kingdom Metazoa; phylum Chordata; class Actinopteri; order Carangiformes; family Carangidae; genus Seriola; species Seriola dumerili. Next base: position 4,985,218 of record NW_019174266.1, read on the forward strand.
TTTTTTTTGCGTGTCGTTCAGCCTTGTGAGGGTGAGGTCTATTTTCTGAAAACAGTTTGGAGCCTGAAGATGTGGTAAACACGCACTGTTGTGTTGAGTCTGAGTTGTTGGTGATGTCTGTGATCCAGCAGAAGCTGCGGGGTCATTGTCTCACTATTGTCTGACTTCTAGCAGCAAGTAAAACTTGCCTGAAGCAACTGACTAGTGATGCTCAACTCACGTTGAGACACTTTAATGCACCTGTCACACTGTCACTACACGTACACCCTCAGATCTCCTCCATGTAAAACACTTGGGTCCCACTACCCAGATTGCCCTGGGGCTGTAACCCTGAACTACCAGATTAAGAAACCGTCACAGTAACAACTTGGATCAGTCTTAACTGAATTCAGTGTGACAGCCGCTGTCACTCACAGTGTTTTCACATAAATACACACACACAGTTTCATAATTCAATACCTGTGTACCTCAACAAGCTCAGCTTTAATTGCATTTGTAAGGAGGTCCGCTCTGACTGCATTAGATCCTTCCTGATGAATGTAGAGGGCTTTAGCAAACCTCCGTGTCACACAACCACAACGTTTCATGCCCTTTTGATTAACATGGAATGGAAACAATTAGGTGGGGGAGGTAGTGAGGCAAAGCAGCACATTCAACAGCTTTAAATGCTAATTAGCTAATGGAGGATGAAAGAGCAGGCAACTGGCGGGGTCTCTCACACTCCACACTCGAGCTCCGGCTGCGGATATGCTCGTTTCATCTGACTTTAGCAAGACCACCACCATTTTGTTTCCTTGAATACCTTCCGACATTACAGCCATCTTGTGTAACGTGAAATTTCTTTTGGTAATGATCTCAAATGAGGCTGAACTCATCTTTTCCAAAAAAGCGCCTGGTGTAACTTCCTTCCTTTTTGCATAATCGCTCCTTCTGTCTGTGCTCGTAGCTATCATACTTCCCCTTTCCATTCCCTTTTTGATTATTCTTAGAAAGTAGAAATATTCTCATAGTATTTGAACTTCAGTAAAAAAAAAAAAATTGTAATGTGGTTTTTGTGTTTTCTCTACTATTTAAACACAAGCACAGGATTATGTTTATGTGTTTAACCAACATTTGACCCGTTTACACCAGACGGCTGTCGCATATTAATTCCTGTTGATTGCTGTTCGCTCAAGACCCGGGTCTATAACTGTTGTCGTAATCAAATCACTGCTGAACCACAGAATTACATGCCGTTTTGTATAAATCTAACAATGAATGACGCTGACTAACGGCTCTTTAAACTTAATCACTGTGCACGAATTAAACCACTCTGGATTAAAGTGTCTTCCTAATGTACATTTAAAGGAAGACTCTGGAAAGTTGCTCACCTGAGTAAGCTATTTGAGAAGCACTGCACGGTGTTAACAGTTCACAGGATCGATCTTTACATTGTAGGTGGAATTTCATGTCCCCTCTGGCTACTTTAAAGAAGGGATCCATTCGTCCTAACCTAATGGGTGTTAATTGCTACGGGAAAACACTCGGCTCTCTGTTAATATAAACTAGAAAAAGGCGGACAGTGTGGCCGACGTTGTAAATGTGATCGCTAACCATTTTGTTTCTTTTATGTTTTGATATGAACCTTAAAGACTAGTGTTTTCTACATTTTCCTTCTTGTCAACAAATCCCTTTAAAGATGAAAACCAACAAGAATCTCTGTGTTTAGAAACACATACAAGGGTCTACGTGGATGGGGGCAGGTGGTTATTAGATCCCATCCAGGAAATCCAGTTTGAGCGATAGATACAGAGTTTGAAATTTTATCAGACGCCAAATCACAACACGAAAGAGCTTGTGGGAAATTATGAGACAGGATTTTACAACTCTGGTAATTATTTTATCTTTCGTTACACAATCACAATCACAATGTAAACAGTCAATCTACCAGGACCGCGTGCCGCCACCTCATCGCTGCGGCGGCGGCGGCGGCGGCACCACAATAAATGAGGTGTCTCTTTCTCATGCGGTGCTGCTCGTTTGTAACTAGGTCACAAATACATTTTCATTTACACGAAAGGCTCAGCAATTTACACAAACTGTGGGGCTCTGTAGTTTTTTACCAAACATTACTGAAAGAGCCTTTTATTGCATTTGTTGGGGACTACTGCTTTCCAAACACCCGACATTCCCCACCGCTTCACACCTTGATGCGAGAGTTGAGAAAGTCTGTTGAGTTTGAACTTCTCTCTCTCTCTCTCTCTTTCTCCAGCTCTCTCTTTTTTTTTTCTTATTTTTTAAAAAATTTGTTACACAACTTTTTGGAGCACGTTTCATGTGAACACTATAAAGGCTTTCCTGGAGAAACTGTCAGAAAATATCTGCTGTTTTCCCCCATATTTAAACAATATTGCCTCCACCCGCCCCCGTCTATGCCAACAGGATTCAAGTGTGGCCACTCAGAACAATAAACACTTGATTTCTGATGTGGTTTAACAACACGTTGTAAGAACTAGTTCTGACAGAGCATGAACCGACCCTAATACATATCTGTGGTGCTCGTGAGTATTCGCTGCGGCAGGATGGGTGTATTTGGAAAATAAACTACAGAGCCTGTGTTCATGGCAATGAAGGAACATGTTGCACAGTTTAACAGTGAAGTGTTTTTAATCATTTTGGTCAACAGTGGAGCTCTGTGGCACAGAGGAATACGCAGCATCAGGCTTTAGCTACACAGGCTAAATAGTATAGATAAATTGGAAGAACAGATCTATTGTTGATTTTGGTTTTTGTTGACGGTAAGAAAAACAGAGTTCCCTAAACACCACTTTTGTTGCACTTACAACCCTCACCTTTTTTAACCCTCCACTAAATTGCAGATTATTTTTTAAAGGGCTGTTGGGAGCTTTCTAACGAGGAGACATCACACTTGACTGGAAGACCTAATTTAATTGGAATCAGTGTGTCATTTACCGCAGGAAGAAGAAATCAAGGGGCTCTTTTAGGGTCCCCACCAATGTCTAATGACTCTGAGTGTTTACGTATTTTATCACTCGCCGGTGTATTACGCTCGGGTTGACATGGACTGTAATCTGAAATAAACATCTCTATCATCTTTACCCAGTTTGTCAGGGGCAGTACAGATGGATCGCTGACTGTCGATTTCCCTTAAAAGCCCCAAATTTGTCACAACCTTCGGTGCTCCTTTGAGGGAGATAGGGAGGCTGTGAATAAGAGAGGTGGATATCGAGGGTTGGGGGGGGGGGAGGAAAAAGCATGCTGTCATGAAAAGAGCCACTTCCTGGCTGGCTAGATGCAATCATGGGCACTATCTGATAGCGCCGGAGGAAATTGGATGAGCTGAGAGCCGTTGGCTGCCAGTGATGGGAAAGATGACTCCTTTGTCACTGTGTCAGTCAATTCCCGACTCTCACCTGAGAGACCAATCAATAACACAGAGAGAGAGAGGCTTTCTCTTGTCTCCAGGCCTCTGTGTGCTGTAGGCTGCTGTCAGTTATGTGCTGTAAAACACCCTCTCCTTCATAGGAATGTTGTATGGCACACATTAATATGTCAAGGATGCGGCTCAAAGTGATGTATATCTGTAGATTCAGAAGTAAGCTTTTTAGTAAATTATAATACGCTCGAAGTTAAAAATTCTGTGTGTAATTAATAAGTGAACACATTAATATTGTGCGCACGGTTTTAATCATTTTGTTATTGTGCTGCAATATTCTCTTTCACAGTGTGTCTACACGTGAGATTGCATCTGGAAAAAAAAGTCCCTGGATGTTTGATTTTGGTGCTGGTCGTAATAAATCTCGTCTCATCTCCGCTGTTCGCACGTGGTTGCAACTGGTCTCATTAGCGGCTGCATCATTAGTTGTGCGATTATAGTGCACAAGATCCTAAGCGAGACTCATAACTATCAGTTGCTGTCGGGCATGTAGTATTACATCAGGCAAGGAGGACGGTTAGCTTGATGTAGGCATCCAAATAGAGAGACTCACTGAATGATTCATATCGGTGACACGGGGCATCATGAGCTTTAACATATTCTGTGCACAATATGGTCATGGTAGTTGTGTGTAAGATGATGCTAAACTGTTCTTCTCTTCACCCCCACCCCCACCCCAACCCTGCAGTTCCCTGATACCTGTGAGGAGTCTGCTTCCCCATTCGTCTTCATCTGCACCAACCCTCAGGAGCTGCTGGTGAAATTCCCCATGAAAGGGAAGCACAAGATCTGTAAGTCCTACTTCTTTCATGTGAGGGGAAGTGGAGTGGATGAAATTAGCCTGAGCCGACTGAGAATTTCTTTATTTTCCGTCAGCTTTCTCCTCTGTGTTTGTATGTTCACACACACACACACACACACACACACACACGTAAATACATGTGTAAAAGAGTGATAATGCCACCTGCAGTTCCTGATTACTATATTTTCATTAATAAAACAGAATTACAAACGCACTCGCTCGAAGCAGGCATACACATGTACAGATTCTCTCTCCGAGAGCCATCTGTAAAGACGGGATTTTGCTGTCAGGTTGCCGGGGGGACAAGCCGGGCCTGGATGTGCAATGTTGTTGCTGTATTGTGTGATTTATAATAGGACTCAAACACGTTTTCCCTCTGCTGCCATAGCTGCTGCTGCAAAATGATGTACCTGCAAGCTCTTTTGTTAATATTTCAAAACCCTCTAAAGACTTGAGAGGATTGTTTATGCAGCTGTGCCTCTTTCACATCTTTCCAGATCGATGGAGAAGGCTTTTTTTTGAGAGGCTCAAGGTAGAATGTAGCAGGAGCTGTGCCCTTTTTTTATTTTACTAAAATGGATGTGATGGCCTTGTCTGCAGTTTTGTGGAAATGAGGAACAGTTAAGAAGGTTTTAGAGGTTTAGCACAGACCTGAACAGACAAGTGAAATGAAGTGTGCGTTAAATGGGATGTCAGCACGTCTTGAAAAATGTGTTTGGTTTGAACACTGATATGAAGACGGGTTCAGTGAGTGTCTGAAAATACTGTCAAAGTCTTCAGCTCTGTTTTAGAAATTGTCAAACTGTTGCGCTGTTTCCTGCTCCACTACATCTGAAGCAAAAAGAGAAAAAGATCAGGTTGCTCATGTACACTTGTTTTCATTTTCACTTTTAAGTAGTCTTAAACTGTTTGTACCTTTTAAATTCTGTCATTAACTACAGGGCTGAACTTGATAAGACATGCTGACACAGTGTTATAGGTTTGCCGTCGTAAGCACGGACCGCTGTAGGGAAATCTGTACCTACATTATTTAAACCGACTGTAACTTGTGGTTTTATGAATCAGCAGCTTACTTATAATTACCTGATAAATAGATCGTTTATTGCCTGTTTATTTATTTTTTTACAGTACTTGCAGCTTGATTCTTTCCCAATTAGAATTTCCAAACTGGTGATGTCTGAAAACACTGAAAAGAGAAACGCTTCAGTAAGCCTTTCCTCTGGTTTTATCTTGATGACATAACATTTCTACTATCCATAAAGAAATCCTGCCAGCAGCCATTTCAAGTGCGTTACCCTTTTTCCGAATCAGTGAGATTTTGCATGTCTTTACCTGCTGAGAGATGTAACAGCACCGTCTTCCTTATTGTCCTATCTGCCTCCCAGCTTTGTTCCAGATATGGCTTTCACATGTGTAATTTCATATACCTATTCCCAGCCAAACACACACACACCATCACTACCACCACCACCACTAATCTCTTGTTGAGTGTTTAGTAATGCAGCCTGAAGACAGCTGTTTTTTTTTTTGTTTTTTTTAATTTAAGACTATCCACATGATTTAACTAATTCACATATAAGAGCATCGATATACCCCCTGGTCTTTCACAGCCAGACCTGTCTCCACAGTGCTGTGTCAGTGCTGGAGAAGGGTCTGGCTGCACCTATTATCTAATTTGCCGATGGGGGAGAAAATGCTCGCCACAAAAAACAGCGAACACGTATGTCGACTGTGTGATTGCACGATCCAAATCTTTATCAAAACTTTGCCGTTTTCCGCTTGTAGCTTGCTAGCTCGGAGGTTGTTGTAGTTTCCCGTAGCGAAGTGGATTTTGAAATCTGTAACAGCCAGGGGAAGTGGAAAGGGAGGAGAATGGCGCCCAATGGCAAGTTTATATAAACTAATATACCCTAAAAAAAAAAATGCACACAGACACCAGTCAGTAGTTCTGTACATATGACACTGGGTGTAGGATATTGGGGTCCTATCACATAAATCACATCAAATAAAAAAGTATTTCAGCATATCACAAATATTCAACCTTATTTACCCTTCTACTGTTTGTTTACAACACATCCTCCCTTCAATATATTGAGCTGTTGGAGAAATTAAGATGTACCATTGCGTTATGTACTGTATGCCTACAGGTCTGTATGTATTGCATGTTCTTTTCAAGTGGTGGGTATTGATCACAATATGCTCCCAGCTTCACGCATTAGTCCAGGTATTTGGATTGGTCATATCCTGATGCACTAGACCTCCCCTGTCCAGCCTGTCTTATTCACCAGCCAGCTTTTCACTATCTCACTCTCTTGCTCTCTCGCCCCCTCTTCCACCTCAATTCCCACTGCATCTCACGGGTCAAGGCTTTACCGCTCCTCTTACTCAGGGGGGCTTAGCACAAGTATTTTTTTTTTTTTGCTCCCGCAGCAGCTTACATTGACAAGATCTGCTTGTCACTGGCATTGCCGGCCATCTCATGCCTCATCAGAATGAGCAAGAAAGGAGCACAGTTCCCTGCTTTTCTCTTGCTTTCAGCAGATTCATGGCTTCGTTGCGTAACACAGGCAGCTTAGTTGTTAAGTGGTTTTTCTTAGTAGTGTTAAACACTAATATGGTAGACAGTTGCTGGTAACTAACAGTGATAAGCTTCGGTACAGCAAAATATCAGGTTACACAGCTGCCAGGGTGTCGACCTTTGTCACCGCCTCTCAAATGTTTTTGCTGGAATCTTGGTTCGGTTTTTATTGTTTATTATTTTTTAAATCCCAATTAGCTGTTACCTTAGCAACAACAGCTCTTCCTGGGGTGCATTTTTAAAAAAATACAAACAATTCAAATGCTTATCCATAATCCCCATCCATTCAGACAATATCACACTGACTAAAAAACATAGTAAAATCACATCAATCCAAGCGTATGATTTGTAAAACAAACAAACAAACAAAAAAAGAATCTGTTATTTTACCAAGAAGTGATAAGAAATATCTTGTTGTAGTTTCTTTGCTAGATGTTTGTTTTTCTTAACCTGCCACTTTTTCACTCACTACATTTTGTGCTTGGAAATTTACAGTTGCTTATGTTTTCATAAGAAGGGGAATTGTTTTGATTGGTGTGACTGCCAAGCCAAACACATGAGCTGAAAGCTGCAAAATGCTGCAGTCTAGCGTGCTGCTTCTTGTAGGATCATCAGTACTAGCTGATGTTTTGCTTTCCAGACTGTGTAGCAATGTCGCTTATTGCAGCTGGAAGGTGGAAAAGGACAGGAGAGCTAACACATCCGCATACGGTTGGACATTATTGGATGGACGTGGCAATTATCAAATAATGTGATGCTGCCTCTCTCTGTCCAGCCAGTTTTACAGTTGGCTTTGGAGATAATATGTTCGGCACTGCTAGATGCAAACTCAGGTTGATCAGTCATTACCCTGTGGAGTCTGTGGCATTTAAAATGGCACACAGCCAAGGCTCACTCCCTGTAATAAGGGATGTGCATTATGGTTTATGGTCACATCCTGTGAACATTTGTATCTGTGTGTGTGTGTGTGTGCTTCTGTGTATGCTGAAGGTCAGTCTGGGTGGTGAAAGCTATTTGGCTCTCTGACACGAACCCAAGTTTGCTTTTTCTCTGCCTTTATAGCGATTCCCTCAATTCCCCCATGTTTTTAATAGCCTGACATTCTCTGTAAGATGTGGCTGTGCCCACACAGCTAGAAAAGTGAAACACACACCATACACCACCAAGATGTCTTCATGTAGTGTATCTCATAGATCTAATACAAAATGTCAAAGTAAACCTGCTCCTCACCTTATTATTATTATTTTTTTCATGAATAGTTTTACCTTTTTCAGGTCAATATCTAGTAAAAATACCAGAATGACTGGACCTTGTCTAAAACGGTTACACAACGTCAGCTGATCCCAAAGAAGCAGAGAGTTCGTTATCTTGTAGCGTGCAGGGCTCCATGAAGGTTGGAGGCATCACAGTGCTGGCATAAGCCATTCCTGCTTCATTCCCCCTTGTCATCTTAAACTCCATATAGTCAGAGATGTGTGCGATCCTGACACGAAGAAATGTACATGTCTCTACATGTCTGAATTTATTTAAGCCTAACTTTAGATTCTTCCAAGTCTGAAGGCAGAAACTTTGAATCACTGTCCAGCTCAGCTTTAATTGGTAGACATGAAACTGGGACTGTATTACAATACACTAACATTACTTTACACTAACCCTAACCCAGATTTCAGGTAAACGCTCAGAGAAACCAAATCTTGCAAGGCTTGACGGGCCGGGGCTGGGGCATGGCCGAGAGCGGTGACTGCTTTGTTGTGACATCACAAAGTTACAGAAGTCCTGACGGCTTGTTTAAGGCTTAGTTTCTGAATACAGGCATTTCTCTTTGGACTGAGCGCTTTGATACTTTCACAGTATTAATATAAAACCTGGACCTGCTTTATAATCAAAGAACACATGGAAATCTCACTTCATACAGTATGGGACCTCTAAGCCTTGTTTAAAGTGTTTGACGAACATGCAAGTCTCTTGTACAAGCAGTCCTATAATAAACTGACAAAAGCACAGAATTAGTCACAGAAGTGCAACAGTTCAGGATCTATCGTATTCAAGTTCTGATAAGCTCAAGGCACCAAATGCCAATTATCCATCTCGGGATAATTTAGCAGGAATCAAAAGTAATGCTAAGTGATATGACTGAAAAATGAAGATAAAAATTCAGTTCTGTAGTGTGTATTTGGTTTATGGCAAGCGATACGTTTGCACATGAGTTAAGCATGTGATTAAATCTCTGTAATCACATACAGTACTACAGGAAGTGCAGAAGGAACAGAAGAGATTGTTGCACAGTATAAAAATAAAACAGTCATCCAACGTCCTTTACAGCCCATTCCCAGCTCAGTTTGGTGCTGAAAATAAAACTCTTGTGATATTACATATGAATTCAGTGAGTGCTTTATGAACATTGGCTCATCTTTTTCTATGAAGATTAGTCACACTAATGGCTTTCCAGCAGATACAAAAGAGCTCTCTTTCGCAGAGATTTGATCCAACTACAGGGAAGGAAGTCTTGGATATAATTGCTAAGCTGAGAAATTCAGCTTCAGCAGCAGGTCATGATGAGATCTTTTTTATCTCTTGTAGCGTAAGTCATTGACATATATAATCTCAAAATCACTGGAGACTGGAGGCATTTCAAAAGACCTCAAGGTCGACAAAGTAGTTCTCCTGTCTCAACCCCCGAGGCACCAAATTCATTTTACCTCCATTTCTACAAAGGCCTTTCAGTGATCAATAGCAAAGCCCTTTTGGAACATTCCCACACAACCAGTTCTTTACAGTGTGTATAATTGTGTTTTATTATCCAAACAATTTTGTCACATGTTTGGAAACTGTAAGCTGTTGAGCATGAATGGATGAATATGTACTCTTGACATATTAGATAGTATTAGCTCTGATGAGAAACTGATGTTTGAAAGGAGGTTTTTTAAACAACAGGAAGAGGCTGTTTTAAGAGGTAAAAACGAATCGCAATCACGCCGTCTGTACTGTATGGTAAAGCTCAAAGAAAATAACGGGCTGTGTAATTATTGACCAGTTGCACCAAATTTACCATTGTAAAAATAGAGAACATTGTTTATTGTGTTTCTTTCCTGTGTTATCTCTTATATTTTTGGAAGAAAACTACAACAACTTGTGAGCTCAGTCGGTGTGCAGCACAAAGTCACGAAGAAGCAGAATTAAGTTATTTCTAGGAAACTCTGCTGGATATTGATGTCTGTTTCTGAACAAATTTCCACTTACTAATTTCCCGTTTTCTTTTCTTTTTTTTTTTCTCTTAATAACTTTAAGGAACTAACACTTCTCCATTTCCCTCAAAATAATTAGAACCAAATTGTGAGGGCCTTTCTTGGAAATATACTGGTAATTTACGGCTAAATACCAGATAATCTTGAGGCAATTGTGAGGAAAGTTTCCAGAAAATGAATGGTAAGACACAGAGCCTGGGACATATAATACAGCAGCGACACATACAGTAAATTTTTCACTTGTAGCTACTATATGCTGGTCTTATCATTTGTCTGCATGTGCTGTGTTAGAAAATACAGACCATTGAAATCCAGTACAATACATATTAAGCACCCTTATGGGAATTGCTTGAGGCAAAGAAATCTATATTTACTTGTTCCCGTGTAACAGCCACGTGCCAGGGGACTAGTGAGTATACATCACAAATAAATGATTCTCTTTATTTGGTTGTTATGTATTCTACATCATACCCCTTGTACACACTGCACTTCCAGCTCTCTCTTCGATGTAATTTGCATTTTCCGCGCATACATTATGGAGCTGTTGCAATATGTATGGCTTTTATCCCTCAGTTGCATCACATATGGAAATAACACGATATATTCCCAGTGAAAATGTTGTAGTTGAATTTTGCTCCACTAACCATCAGCTGCACTGTTACCTTGTTATTACCTCTTTGTTTTTACGTGTGAAATCACAGTACCATGGGATTGCAAATAGAGAAAGCCAATTACCTAACAAACGTCCACCTTCTCTCCTGAGGTGGTCATGACTTTTTTTTTTTTTTTTGTTCTCCTTTATTTCTCCCCTGCGCTCTTTCTCTGTCATCCACCGCCGGGAGACAGAAAGAGGTTAGAGCAGCGGAAGTCCTGTTTTGGTTATTTATTCATGGATTTTCCATTTAATATTCATGCCTTTTTCAGGACTATCTGGGTGCAGAAGAGAATTTGCTGCCTCGGAGGCAGCCGGGGCCAAAAATCAGGTTTCAGCTCGAATGAGCCCAGCGGATAAAGGGGAGAGAGGGAGAGATAGATAGAGAGGAACGAGAGAGCAGGGTTTCATGTGTTCTCTAGTAAATGAGAGGCAGGCCTTGAAGGTGACAGGCTGTGTTTATTACTGATCTGTCAGCCGGTTAATGGGGAGAGGAGAAGAGAAGAGAGAGGAGAGAGCTGAGCTGTCGAGCAGAGACCGGAGTACACAGGCATGGGAGCAGGAGAGAGCCCCAAGCAATAAACTTTGCCATACTAGATCTGCTTGTCCTTACACATTCAGTGGCAACGCTCCTGCATGTTGAATTCTTACTAAATCAGGATCTGTAAAAGAAAAAAAGAAAATGAAATGAATATTTTTCAGTGAACAAACATTAACAGAAAGGATTAAGACTGAGACCTATTGTTAACATACTCTACCTCCGTAAGCCCAAAGGTGAATTTTCATTTCATCATCTGCCCGTGTCTGGAAGGCTCTGTGCGGCTCATCCCAGCACAGCCCAAAATTTATGACTGTGCAGACGGTGCACGGAAACAAGACGTGTGAATGCAGACACGAGAGTTTTTATATCAAGGCTGCGAAGTGCTTCTCTGCATGTAGCAGAACGTGCACAGGAGACCTTGAGAGTCATTTTCTTTTTTTTTGCTCATACAACTTGTAAAACGTTTTTGTTTTTTGTTTTTTTCTGTGGTGTTTTGAACCCGCCTCCTGAAGGGAGTTGAATCAACCAATCAGCTTGTTTGAAGGTCTGGTGAGATCCATTTGCTTCTCTGCGAGCCTTTGCCACCTGCAGTTACCCATAATACACTTGTGTATGTTGGTTCACAGACACTTTTACGTGAAAATTATCGTCTTTTTTTGTTGTTGTTGTTGCAGTTCAGATTCCAGGTGTGTATCTAGGCTTTTTAACATCGCAAACTGCACTAGATTTAACTTTTTGCCACACCCTGATGTTTTGTCTTGCTGCACTTAATTGAACAAGAGTAACCTGGCATATAAACTCTATATCTCAATGATTATTATTGTGTTTTATAATCAGGACCTTTTTGAAAAACAAATTTGAAACATTTCATATTATTGAAATCACATTTTTCAGAATTGTGTAGCCTTGACAAAGACATGCTTTACCCTGGGAGCTTTGTAATACTTGATTGCACTTGAGCTCAGAGGTTTAATCAGCTGCCTTTGGTAATGAAACCTCTTGGTTCTCCGTCTGACTAAAGGGTGAACAGGCTGTGTAAAGAAATTGCTCTTTGTTGTAGCAATAGAATTTGTCTTTCCTTATCTTAACCGAGCATTGGAGCCTTTATCAGTCACCATTACAAAACCTGTATCAATCAGCATTCGACGTGCCACTGCTTTCTTTGGTGTCACGTTTACTGCGTGACTCGCATGCTTTCTGCATTAAGCATTCATATTTTATTTAGTCATCATGTCATGTAATACAATTGCTATTTTATTTATGTGAAAAATGCAACATAATTATTTGGGTTAGTGTATATGTGGCATGTGTTACCGAGGTTCATATGTGCTCTTAATGTATACATGAGGCTCTGGTTTAAACTGCCAGTGTCTGTCTGTGTGATGAAGGCATTGAAATATACTGGAGGTGTGTGAGAAGCTCGCTGTGTCCTTTTGTTGAGATATAGATGTTACTGTATTGTTGCACAACCCAGTTTTTCTGATGATGCCTGAGGGGCTTATACTCCTGAGGTTAGAATTGATTTAGTCTGAGGAATATAAGATGGATGAAAGTGAGGCAGGCAGAGGGATGTCTGTTTCATGCACTCAGCACAGTGGATTTCAAAACGTCGGTTTTGTAACCAAATTATTTCTGCTTTACAAGTGATCCTTGCTTCTTTTTTTTTTTTTTTCCCAGGGAGAAAATAAAGTACAAAGCTTCTCGCATGCAGGCTTGGGCTATGATCAGTAGTTTTCACTCTGACCCTGAGGCTTGTATAGAACACAGCTAAGCATCGTTCAAATGCTCATCTCCTCGGTGTCGATTTACATGAAGAGAGACGCACAAGGTGCATAAACTGCACTTCTTGGCTGCAGTTCATCACAGTGCTTTTCTGATTAGAATTACAGTGTTGTTCATATTTACACGTTATTTACATTTGTGCAAATTTGAAGTGTTTCATTTTAAAACATCTGGCCCTGTTTCTTTTAGTTTTTTTGACTGGACGTTTTATGTTGTGTGCCTCCAGTTTTCTTTGCCACACATCCTTTTGTTTTCTGTGTTTTGTCCATCTTTTCTCTCCCTCCGTCTTTGTCTCTGCCCTGAGCCTGTCAGTAATCAATCTGGGTCAGCACTGAGATGGGGGATACAGACAGATGTGCTTTGCAATGTGATCGATGTCCTTGATTAGTGAGAGATTACTCCTGTGTGTGTGTGTGTGTGTGTCTTTGCCTGCGTCTGTGTGTCTGCTGGTTAGCATAAATGCAGTTAGCCTGCTGCCTTGATTTTGTTCATTTGTCAGGTTAGGAATGGAGGATCAATAGGTGGATTATTTGCACCGTTCAAGTTCCTGATGGAGGTGAGGATGTTAAACTAGACACGGCCAATGAGTCACTTGACGTGGTTAAAAAGTATTAAGTGAATTTTACACAGAAGTCTGAAAAGGCAAAAAACGGCAAAAAACAGCTTCACAGATACTGTATTTTTTATCAAATTGACAGATTTCTTACATAAATACCTCACATAAACATTTTTGATAGGGATTCCTTGTTAACGTAATGCTAAAATACAGTAAGGGAAACTTGACATTTAAAGACCAAACTCTCTGGTAGAAAAAACACTCAAACATGTTGTTTATATATGTAATTAAAAAAAGTGACATTTTGTTTTATTTACTGCAATTTATGTCACTTACCGTCTGATATAGGCTGACAGAGTATACACCTATTGGAGCTGAAACAATTAGTCAAACCATTAGTCGATCAAAAGAAAATTAATCTGCAACTATTCTTATAATAATAATAATAATAATAATAATAATAATAATAATAATAAGTCATTGTTTTGTTGACTTTTTTCAAATAAAAATATTGTTATTTGACCTAACCTCATTTATATTAATAGGGTGGAAGAAATAACAGAATCCCCTTTCAGTATCATACAACACAGTACAATAGCACAAATTACAGCCTCCAAAATAATCATACAGTTGAATCAACACCTCTTACCTGTGAAAAACAAAGGTATATTAATATAAACATTGGCACACGGCTACCCAGAAGGCCGTTAACATGTATTTCAAAACACGTCTTAACCAGTGTAATCACCTTGCTGCACTTGTGAGAAAGATCAACAGTGGTAATTCCCCTCAGAGAAGGCTGTCAGCTTTCCATCAGCTGTCAGTGTTTTCACTTTGCCTGTTTTTCAAAGGGGCATTTGATTCTTGTAGTTTTCCTCTCCCTCTGAAAAGAAGCAGACAGATGTAATAGCCATTAGCCTCGGGGAGAGACAGCACAGATGTGTCAACAAGGCTTGACTTTTACAGTCCAAGTGAAGTCTGAGCAAACAGTGGCTGTGTAGAGGCCTGTGTGGTTGAGCAGTGATCCAGGGACACGGTTGCACGGCGTTGCCCCGGGACTCCAAACAGACCGTGACTCTAGTTCTCATTACAAGAGTGGGTCAGACCACCCCAATACAGAAAATAAATAATGCAGGGGAAAACCTGAGTGCTGCCACCTCACCGACAACATCCACACAACCTTGTCCTTCATAAATAAGTGGTAGAGCCTTTAATACACTCCTATTGTAAGCTGCTTTTTATATGCTCTTGAGGTGGTTTTGAGCAATACGCTTTAGCTAGGGCTGCAACTTATAATTATTTTTGATTATTGATTAATTCGCCAGATACTTTCTCAATTAATAAATGAATCATTTGGTCTATATAATGCCACAAAATAAATAAAAATCATCATCATTTCCTAAAGAGACAGACCTAAGCATATATTTCTTATAATCTAAATCCACTTATTCCCTCCTTTCTTACTTTCTCATGGCCTCCAAAAAACCCTTGAAAAATTCAATTCTTTATCTTAATTTGATCTCAATTTCCAAGATGAAAGAGTTGAAATTCTAATTAAGCTGTAATGGCAGCAGCAAGTTGATATTTTTTTTTTCCTCCTTGTACGTTTCTCCCTCGTCAGCCCTCTCCCTCCCTGTATGTTTAGCTTGATCTCTTCAAATTTATTTCCTACTTTGTAACCAGAGGCAAGAGCCCTTGACTCGCTGCCCCCACAGTCGCAGCCAAGGCAGCCATTTAAGTTGTGATTAAAAATTAATGGTTGAGTGAGAGGCTGCAGAGAGGGAACAGGGGAGGGCAGGGAAAGAAAGAGATAATGCTTGAGCAAGAGGACTGGCTTTGGAGAGAGGAGCAAGCCCAAACAGCAGCTGCTCCCTGATAGAGGGTTGGAAGGTCTTCTCACAACTCTGCTGTGTTTAACTGCTCTGCTCACACCCCACCATGAATATTGCATTACCGCACTATAGGGCTCCTTGTGTTACCCCCACTCTCTGTAGAGTGGATCTGCAGCAACAGTGCCAAAGCATCCAAGTCAAGTGAGAGGGGTGTCCACATTCAAGCAGACACACCACACAAGCCAGAGCAGCTTTCACACAACAGAATCCCCAGACTCCTCCAGAGAGACCCCTGTTGCGTTGCATGTCACCAGCAATTATTACAACAAAGAAACAATTTCCAGTTACCAGTGAAAAAGGGACGGGGATGGTTGTCATCAATACACATCATGCACAGTCGCTGTTGTTGTAAACAGTCGAATTTCCGAAAAACCAACTCAGTGCGTCAGTCTGACTCTCTGGCCATTTCTTTAAAAGCTCAAAAGAAAATACCATGGAACCACACGAGGTCCTGACCTTGGCGTTAGCAGATGATGAGTGGTAGCACTTACATCACAGCCTGCCCTTTTCTTCCTTCTGCCCTCTTTCTCGACACAGTTTCATTACAGAATACAGAGTTCATTACCCACTGATTCATGCACTCATTTCAGGACTGCCAACATTATTTCCCCATAGTACAGCTCACTCAGGATTGCAGCTGAAAGTGCTTTGATTGGAAAGGAGATAGTTTTTGTGTTTATTTGCTTTTTATTTACAAGGAGTATTTGATTTTTTGCAGTTTTGACCTTCATTATTGTCAGTTATTGCCAATAATGTTTATTTGCCAAATGTATAACTTTAAACAAGGGATATAGTATCACCAGTTATCCACTAATGTGAGCAGCACAAGTCATGAGATGTTAACAAACCCAGTAATCTCGGTGGAATAGTTTGGCCTTGTTTTCTTTCTGACAGAGATGAAAAGGCCGATAGTGTGTGTTCATGCTAACTATGGCAAGGCAAGTTTATTTATACAGTATGTTCTATACACAAGGAAATTCAAAGCACTTTACACAATTCAAGTAAATAAGATTATTGAAAAAAGAACAAAGTGGAATAGAATTATAAAATACAATACTTTGGTCAAATTTAATAAAAAAATAAACAGTATTAAAAAGTCAACGTAAAAGGTCGAAAAACAAAACTATGCAGCTAGTGCCAGGAGTCCATTAGCATAGCTTAGCATAAAGACTGGAAGCAGGGCGAAACAGCTGGGCGCCCTCAGAAATCAGTTCTAAAGCTCACTAATCAACTTCATTGTATCTCATTTATTGAATCTGTGCACAAAAGGAAATGTAAAAACAGCCAGGCTAGCTGCTTCTGGTCTTCATGCTAAGCTATGCTAATTGACTCCTGGCTCTAGCGTCACAGTTAATGTACCAACATGACGCTGGTATCAATCCTGTCATGTGACTCTTGGCAAAATATTCACCAAAATATTGAACTTTAATTTCTCTAAGAACTTCTCAGATTTGAGACTGAAAGTGAACACGCTTCAAATATCCATTGTACTTGTTGGTTTCACTGTAACACTGTGCACATGGTGCTGTAGCGTTGGACAGATTGAGTAAGAGGCTCTTCATTCGCCGTCATTTTCACTTTTGAAACAAAGGTTGTCTTACTGCTCATGTTTGGACGATGCGCTGCATTGAGAAGCTGGATGTGCAGACTGTAGTGTCTTTGACATGAACCTGTTTCTGCAGCTTCCCCAGATAGGCAAGTGTGAAGAGGGCAGATTATACTAGTTAAATGTCTTGAGCTATTAAACAAAAATCTGCTTTAGATAATGAAGCTGAACAACACTGTGTGCAGCATGAACATAGACTGAAGCAAAGGAATAACTTCACTGCATTGGTGGATTTACATGAAAACCATTAAGTTAGGCAGCAACAACACATCAAACATTTTTTTAAGTTAAAAAAAAAAAAAAAAAAGCACTGAAAGCTCATTAAAATTCACACTGATGAGAACTGGTAATGGTACTGGCAATTAATCAGATGATCTGTGGGTTGCTCTGATTGTTGCTCACGGAAGTTTGACTGCCTTAACTTCCCAAATGATGCAGAATATACTGCAGGAATTTATCTTTTTTTTTTCTCCGATTAGGATTTTTTTTCTTGATCTATAATAACGTTTTAGCCCCAAGCAGAAGCTGCGGCTCAAATATTTATTGCACTGTAGATTGTAAAAACTGACAACAAGCTTTTTACATATGACTTGAAGATCAAAAAAGAAAAAGATATTTTCATTTGAGCAAAGTTTTCTGCCACAATAAGACTGAAATGTAATCTTTAATGAAATGTAGCATTACTTACTGCTGTTGTGAAGAAAACACAGTCATAATATGGATTTGTTGCATAAAAGAATAAGGTAAGGTCCAATTTTCTGACATAAAAATATGTCTATGTTACATCATGTTGAAAAAAAATTAAATTAGAAACTGTGTCACAGTCTCAGAGTTAAGCTAGACTGAATTATCTAACGAGGCCTGAGAGCTGTTGCTGATTGTCGACACAATCAGGTAGAAAACTAAAATACTGTCTAGGTGGCCTCTGTAATTTAACTGTAAACACTAGAGCTTTCCTCATCAGAAAGAGGGAACTTTGCACAAATTGTGAGCAATCTTTAGTGTGAGGTATGGCACCTGTAGAGATGGATGTCATCTAAGAACATGTGCAGTTTAAAGTATAATCAGATTTGTAATATGCTTTTGCCACTTCCTCCTCATCACCCACCTCCTTGTTGCTACACTCTGTTCCTTCTTTCCACGCTTCTTACATAATTTGTTAATTCTGTCCTATTTCCTCTGCTGCCATCGCTGCTCTTGCTTTAGGTGTTATTTGCAATGCTAATGAGGCGAGGCAGCAAGTAATGGTTTGTAGGGAAAAGAGGGCTGCCTGGAAAGATGGTGATATGGTAATATGGCTGGCTGTGGCACACAGACAATTCTCTAGGAGAGCGGCTACAACACTCCACACGCAGTGTAAATTTTACTAGATCTCATGAGTGCTGTCAAATGAGTGCAGAGGAGGTCACGAGAACCTTATGAAATCTGTTTAAAGTAGTCATAATTTTAAAATGAGGTGTGTTCACTCATACAAAACCGAATATTTAAGTGCTGCTTCTGCAACTCAAGGAATCACAGCTGATAGCAGTATTTCGTTCTGTCAGAGAAACAGAATTTCCTCTCCACTTTCAATATAAAAGTTGAAAGCAGAAGCTTACCACACAGTCTAAAATGCACCTTTCGTCATAAATTTCATTGATAAACATTTCCTCACTCAAAATCTAAATTGGCGAATTATTTACTCAGGAAAACAGAAATATATTGCCTGTTTGAAATGGGAAGAAACTTGAACTGTCACCTTGTCTCTCTTCTGAATTGTTGGAGAGAAAATCTACAGTCTTGCAAGTATGAGATTTAATTCCATATTTGAATTTAGGAGCTTTGTATTTCCATCCTGACATTTCTATGAAGAAATATCAAGTGCGAGCTGTACTTTGAAGCTCGCCCTCACCTTTCCTTTTCCCATCACTGTGGTTGGACCAGATGTTTCTTGTCTAAGGCAACAAGCTAAGAACCATTATTCGATTTCTACCCATGTCATCATCAGGCAGCTTCCAGGCGGCAGTTCCCACTCTTATCTCCCTACTGTCCATGTGATTGAAATTACAGTCACGCCAATAGCAAAGGCAACTAAATGGATTATTGAGCAACTGTAAGTGGCTCACTCGACAGAGCTGGCTCTGTGTGCTCTCTGGATTGACACAAAAAAAAATCTAACAATAGCAATGTACTGCATGTTCCAGCTCTCAGATGAGTACAAGGGGTATTTCTTTTATTGTTTTACAGATGTATTTTTTTCAGTGGGAAGGATATCAAATCACTCTATTTGCAGTTGGTTTATGCAAGCCCTGTGTGTTTGAAAGGTAATTACTGTTCATGCGTACATACGGGCTTAACTATTTAACTATACTTACTCAATCATTGCTCTTACTTAGAACCATGATTTACCATTTTTCAATCCCTCTCATATTGCCCCCCTCCCAGCTGGTTACAGCTAAACCATGCTGGGGAAAAAAAAGTAAAGCTCACTCAGTGTGGTGCTGCAGTGACTCACTAACTCTTAGACCACAGTTTTCTCTAGGATTGTCTCTCTTTTTCTGCAAACACAAAAGTATGCTTTCAACATAATTTGATATGATCACATAAAAATTCTGTAGATAGTTCCAGTATCCATATATTTGTGTGTACATATGCACTCAGTTTCACCTCCGACTAGATATGTGAAGTAAAGTAAGAGAAATGAGAAGTTTTGAGTTTTAATATTTGGTCGCGATCGTATAATATTGTATCATCAGCATACTGTGAAAGCTTTTGCATTTTCTCCAGTTTAACCAAAGGGTCTATAGTGTAAGATTACAATTTATTTTAATTCAAGCAGTAGTGGCAGAAATAACAAAGTCAGATATTCATAACACAGTCGAAAGCTAAATTAATTATTCCTAAATATGAAGGTAGCTTTTGAAATTGTATTTGGCAAACCCAGATAAAAATCAGTAAGTTCATTATGAATTAGGTTTCAATTGACTGAATCTAGATAAAAGGAATCAAGTCTTAACACATGCCTACCATCTTCTGTATGAGATACATAGCATGTAGTTCTTTGCCTTTTTTGTAAAAACAGCAATTATCACTTCTCTCCATGAAAGTGGAAGAGATGTTTTCTCAAGTGTCCAATTAAAGGAATTGACGAGTACTGGAATCGCATCATTGCTGCAGACCTTATTGCACCCAGCTGCTCAACCATCCCTGGTGTTTTAGCATTGTTTAGATATTCAGAGCAATGTCTAGTTTGTCTTTTGTACTTTCAATTTTAAATTTTCCAACAATTGGTATTAATCAGTTAGTTGATAAACAGTCCTACACCCTGTAGGGTCTCTCCTCTCCTTTCTGTTGATCTGACCAAACAGTTCTTTTTCCTTTGTTTGTAGTCCACGGCTTAAAGGGAAATATGGAATGAAGTGGATGGAGTGAATGGGCTGTTTGAGTTGGATGAACTAGAGGATCTATGGAGGGGGAGGGGGAAGACAGAGGGGGAAAAGGGTAGAGAGGGTTCAAGTGTGTATATTTGTTTTAGCAGCAGCCAGTGGGTTGTGGGAGGATTGTGTGTGTATGTACATGAATTGGGTGTATGAGAGGGATTAAGCTTATCCTTTTGTTAAAGAACATCAAAATAAAATAAATATTGGTTAAACTGGCATATGATTATGCTCGCCCTGAAGCCTCTATTGGACTCAATCTACATCAGATTTGCTCCAGTGTGCACTGTGGGAGCTCCATTCCCTCCAATAACTAATGTTGTTGGCCATTTGGAGGCAGTGGAAGTTGGAAGTTGTGAGCAAAACATTGACATATCATCACCGTTTTTAAATTGATATGGCAAACTTGTTAGCAAACAGTTACTTAGTTACACAAACAGCAGTTATGGAGCAACATTATCATTCATCTAGTCATGTTTCTGTCCACCGTGGTCCAATATTCACTCTCTTTCTTTAAGCTCTGTTTTTGGCCTCTACCAACTCCTGAGGAAAATATCTGGCTCTTTAGTTTCTAAATGCTCCACTTTGTTCACCAGCTTGCCACTAAATCTGTCTGCCATTTAGTGCTGAGGAGGAAGTGTACAGATGGTTTGTAGAGCTTTTTGCTGAAATCACCTGTGTGCTGCGGCCGAAAAAACAACACCATTAAACGGCGATAGTAAACCAGAACAGTAAAGTTGTGGACCAGCCATTCTAACTGTCGGATGTATATTTTTTTAAAATGGTGAAATAATAGTACAAAATGATATAATTTAGTGACTTTAAGGTACACAAATACACTACCACCTATAAGCCGTTATGTAGAGTTACTCTTTAGGGAGAGATAGTGGCTGTTTCTGTCACCGTTGTGCACCGGGGATGTTGGGTTAGGTTCCCCTTGTGCGGCACTTGCGCTGTCTGAATAACAGCACTCAAACCTGTCAGATGTGAAATGTAGATTATGAGAATATACCTTGCTCTAGGTGGTTGGTCGATAAACGACTAAGAATCCACAACATGATCCAAAAAATAATTCTTCTTGGCTGATATCCAAGGATATTATGAAGGATGAAAAAGCTTTGTAGACATGTAGAAGACAGACATCTTAAAGGGACTAGAGAAGCCTCAAAAGGAAATCACTTGAGTAATTTGACTCTCTGTCCTTTGACCTCAACATCCATAAATTTTAATAAAGTGTTTTAGATTTTATTGCAACAGGTCAATTGTGGGAGTTCACTTATTTACAGAGAAAGTTATCTTACTATTTTTCAGTTGGTTCTATATGTGATTTAGTGAATAGAATAGTAATTTAGTATTTTTTCAGTATCTTTGTTTCTGCAATATTTGGTGGCTATTTTGATCATTTATTAATTGTTTAAATGTAATAGCAAATAACTTTTCTTGGTGTCACATGACAGTAAATTGAATATTTTAGGGGTTTTGGTTGTTGGTTAGACAAAACAAGACATTTGATGACGTCACATTCGGCTCTGTGATATTATAATGGCATAATGTTTCACTGTTCTCTGGTGTTGTATAGACTAAAATATATTATAACAATGTGTATATTAAGCGTATTGATGGATTAAAATTATTTATATATATTAATAATATATATACTTTATTATGGAAGTCCCACTTTAGGATGTAGTTTTAATTTTTAAAATTTTTAAAATATGTAAAGAGAAACACATGTGCCTATGTGGCCTTGTGATTTATTTTGTATGCAAATTTTTTTAAAGCATGTAAATATTCTATTCATTTTTTGTTGTTGTATTCATGGTTGCTGCTGCTTGTGTTTTAGCATGACAACACAGTAATATCCTAAATGCTGCCAAAAGCACATTAGACAATTGGTGCAAAGGTCAAAGGCAGTTTGGCTCAGAATAATTCGAACCACAACCAGTCTGAAACAGCTGATCAGGCTCAGAAAATCTGTCTGACCCTCTGGTCAGGTTGTTGTAGCAGGCTTACTGAGTTAACCAGCTGTCAGACATATTATCTTTTTTTTTCTTTCTTTTTTTTTTTTTTAAACTATTTTTAAAATGCCAGGCACTAAAGAGAAAAACATTATAAGTGATAAGCATTATAAAGACTATAATTTTTACTGCATTCGTCGGTGGCCTAATATTAGTCTGTTCTCTTTTCCAGCACAGATTTGATTGTGAAATTGGTGTGTTTGGGTAGCTCGCCACTTGAAAAGGCTTTTCACATGAGATTGCCTCCTCCCCATGGGGCTGGGTACTGGAGCCTCAGCAGGCAGCGACAGAAATGAGAAAATGACAAGAGAGAATGGCGTCTTTTCCAGTCTTTAGGATGAAGTGACCGGTACGATGAAAGACCTTGCACATGCACACACACAAACAAAATTAAAGATTATACAAATGCAGTATTACTAGGCATTATATACTTGAATCTTATATACTAGAGGTGCACCTAACGTTTATTTCTGTTATGGATGAATCTGCAGATTATCGCCTCAAGTAATTCTTTGGTATATAAACAACAGTGCCTCTTTAATATACAACAGTAGTAACAGCAGTAAAATTTTCACAGACAAGATATTTACTTTCTGTCAAAATAACCAGTGTATCCAATATGTTGTAGTATGACATCCACTTGTAGTGGCACTCAAAGCACTTGATTAAGGTTATAGAAAAACCCTGGTCTGGTTTAATACAGAAAAAATAACACTGACTTCAGTTTGTCACAGTCCTGCACTGTGTACAGCCGCCATCCATCCCAACCACCGCGTGGGGACTCATAAACCAACCAGAGATTACGTTGCCATCACATTGTAACAGGGAAAACCATTCAGTTGCATATGAACCTAATAACAAGGAGACAGGGTGGTTATAAAACATTAGAAACCAGTGAAAATGGCCAATCTCAATATCCTAGAGCTAAAGATGACTTAATCACAGTTTGTTCAACCAACAGCCAAAACGCAAAAATATTTAATTTACTCTGATGTAAGAGCAAGAGCAGCAAATCCTGAAATTTGAAAATCTATAACAATCAAATTTAAAAAAAAAAAAGTAAAACAATTAACCACCTAATAAAAAAAAATTGCAGATTAATTTTCTTTTGGTCAAGCAGTCGATTAATCAGCCAGCTGTTGCAGCTCTAATACTTACACGCATGTGATTTAAAGCATGTGGATGGTTGTTTGAAATTTTCAGAGCAGTCGAGGTAGCAAATCAATAAACTGAATATAGCTTGAGGGTCTCAGGGGCAAATGAGCCTGTCACAAAAGGAAGGATGTGACACTTGAGTGGACTCTCAGAAGAAACAGAGGCAGGGTGGTCTCTTAAGCTTAGATATATTTTTATATATATAGTAAGGATGGAAGTATCTGTGACTTCTTCCTCTCGCTTCAGCTTGCTGTGCAGCTATTCACTGTGTGAGCTCTTAAGTCTTTATCTCACTCTTTCTCTCTCTGCCTCACATAACCCTCTTCACACTTCGCCTGAGAGCACCTGAGCTTTCAGGAAAGGACACATATATACACACACAGAGACACAAAAGACACACACATCAACTCCAGCTGAGCCCCCCTGCTTACAGTGGTATTAGGACTGCATCTTTCTCCCTCAGCTGTGGAAATAGCCTGATTACTGATGGCTGGGAATGGATATAGCCCAACACCATGGGTTTTTCAGCAGGAAAAAAAATAAAAATCTGTTCATGTAATGTTTGTAAACTAGATCTTTGTGTGCCATTTTTTTCACTCTGTCATTGACTACGAATGAGTAAAGGAAAGCATTGTACTTGCCAGACTCACTAAAACTCATCAGTCCTAATATTACTGTTTGTTTTCTCCTTGTCATGGTTTAATGTTGCCACTATAGCATGTCGCCATCATTGCATAACCTGCAATAATTATAATCTTTCATCTTAATTAAAGTCTTGGATCTTGTGTTCAAACCAAAAAGTATGTCATCTACCGTTGGGTTTCTTTGACTGTACGCCAAAAATGAGGGGGAAAGCAGCCAATTTAGATGAAGGACTAGACCTCAGTTTAGAGAATAAAAGAAGAATTACCACGGCATACATGAAAAAGATCGCTCTCTCAAGCCATTTCCTTCTCTACCACTCTGACTTCTCCAACATCAAACAGCCCCGTTGCCTCTAAAGGTCAAAATCAGCTAGAAACACTTTGCATCACATTGCCTCTGTGAAATCTTCCACCTTCGTTTAATAGCCCAATTATTTCAAAATAAATGTAAAACAGCACATTCACCACACAGTGTGTTTTAAAGTTACGAGCTCTACAGTTTTGACAGACGACACTGAGGCCAAGAACTCAACTGTCTCAGAGGGTGGACAACAAATTGTTAGTTGTTAATGATATAAATACAGTCCAACAGGGACTTGTAAAGTAGAATATTGGCACATATACATATATATCTATATATCTATAGATATATATGTATATATATGATGCAAAAATAGAAAAGTACATAGTACATATTGGCACATTTCTAGAGGAAAATACAAGAGCAAAACAGAAACTATCTGCTTTTAAATAGCCCTGGTTGAATCCTGCTAGTCCAGCCTCACACCCACACATTCTCTCATCTGTACTCCACCTCTTCCTGCACCCCCTCTCCCTCAAACATGCCTTCCTCTTGCTAATTATCGAGTGCACTGCCTTATTCCTCTCGCAGCTTGTTAAGCTCTCCAGGAGCCTAGTTGACCCACTTTACATCCAGACCTGTAGGCTAAAAACCCACTGATGGCTCCTTTGTTTCTTTTCAGTGAGCCCCACCTGTGTATATACATATAGATATGTAGATATATATGTATATATCTATATGTATATATATATATGTAGATATATATATAGATATAGAGTGGGGTACAAAAATCTGGGACCATTTTCCCACTCCCTTCAGTGGGAAAGTGGTCTCAAACCTTTGGACCCCAATGTATATATGTAGTATATGTCATCAAAATGCCCCCTGCAGCTTGATGGAGCCACCGGATTCCCTCACTGTAGGGGTCAAACATTCAAGCCTGTACCGTTCTCTTGGTGTACGCCACATGCGCTCACCCACTTATCAAGAATATGGTGGATGACTCATCTGACCAGATCACTTGTTTCCACGTCTCTGCAGACCAGTGTCAATGGTTTTTGCACCACTGAACTCTCATATGTGCATTCATCTTTGTAATGAGCGGTTCATGCACTGCAGTCCTACTACAATATCCCTCTCTATGTAATTGTCGACCGACTGTTTTTGCTGACAGTCTGATCACATCCTGCGCTGACATCCTCAGTCACCTGAGGAAGAGTTGCCCTTCTGTTTTCCCATACATATCACACTAATGCACGAGCATCGCAGTCATCAATTGAGAGCTGTCAACCACAATTTCCGACCTTATTCTCTGACGTCTTTCACGTAGATCTAAATGCAGATGTCACTTTAGTCACTGTTCCTATTGAAACATGAGCCAGTTGAGCAGCCTTTGTGACTGAAGCTCCTGCCATCTGTGCCCCAACAAAGAAACCTCTTTCAAAGTCACTCAGATCTTTTCCTCTTGCCATCTTGATACAAAGCCGGAATCAACTGGGCCTGCTCAGCATTTTTAAACATGCCACAGAGCATGATGGGATGCTAATTGCTTAAATTTACCATGCAGTGCACCTGTGTAGAAGCATCTGCATTCATTATGTTCCTTGTGTTAGAAATAATCCTTTGTCCTTTGTATATTTACTGTCAATGGTACAGATCACTGGAAACACTTTTTTCAGTTGTGCTAAAAAAACAAAACAAATTACATCACCTTGCCTCTGGTTTTTTATAATTTACAGGAATAATACAAATATACTAAATGCAAAAAAGATACCAACACAAGTTTTGTTTCCTACTATTCCACGTGCATCAGATATAGTATCTGCCTGAATAAAAAGACATTAGATTTCTAAAGGAAAAAAATGTTTTATTTGTTTGATTTTTTTTTTTTTTTGGCAAATCACATGCAGCCTCTCTGAATTTGGGCTAATCTCTTGTATTCCCTTCTCTTTTCACAAACTGCATCAATATTTACACATTAAAGCAAACAGAGGCAACAGTGCATCTTATTAGCGCTGTGAAGTAAATATCAGTGCCCCTGTCACGCTCAGCTTAGACACAGACAAGACTGGAATATCTGGTAGCAATTATAAACCTGCTTGTATATCCAACTCATCACTGCTGATGCTGTCAGAAGCCCCGTCTCAATGCCTCTTCTTCTCTGAAGGTTACACCGTGTCCAGCATAGCTATATAATTCATCAGAATGAAGCCACCATTAACGCAGCCCCCCTGTAAAAGCATGGAGCCGTTCTGAAAATTTCCGTCATTAGCCGTGCCTCCTCTGTTCCTCCCCGCCCCCCACTCTTCAAAAAAAAAAAAAAAAAAAAAATCAATAGCATCTGCCGCCATACAGCTAAGCCTGCCTCATTGCTGAAGGAGACAAACAGTGGGTGAGCTAAATTGATTAAGTATCAAGCTATTTTTAGAGATGATGATTTCTAAGTTTGTCCACATTGATGAAACAGTAAAATGGGAACAGTGTTTCATGCACTCCAAAAGTTCTGATGATTTCCACAAAGAAACTCACCATCATCATCATCATCATCATCATCATACGCAATAACTTTCTGATAAAATAAACATGAACATGTAACCCATTGCCTGCCACGGCTTTTGAAATAATGATGAAAGGGTTTCAGCACGCTCGGTGTCTGTGCAGTGAGCATTTGTCACATGCCTACAGTGGTTGTGGGTAATTAGCGTGTGACACAGAACGCTGCTAAGCTAACAAATGATGCATATAAGAGAGCTAATTGCATGTTGTGGCATATTTGCCATAATTATCAACCCCACCCACCTCCACAACCACCCATGCTCCATTGAAATGTTAGCCTCTTTAAGTATTATCATAATACACGTGACAGCAAACTGTTAATCAGGAAAGGGCTTTACTTCCTTCACCCTGTGTCCCCTTCCCCCAGCTGCCTCTGTTTATTTGCTCTGCATCTGTTTGAAGTGTTGCTTTTCCCTGAATAACAGAGGAACCACACTGGTGGAGGAAATGTTTGTCTATGTACATTTATGTTCAAATAACACTATAGATTTCCCCGTATTGTTGGGAGTCGCCGTGGCCGTAATATTAATGAATCGTATATATGCACATGCTTTATTGTCAAGCAACGCATCTTATTTGTGCACTCCCGTGTGCAGGTACATTTATTTTTGGATGAATTCATCTGTGCGCCGAGTGTCTGCCTGCGCGCATGAGAATAACATGGCTCAATTTCCATTTTTATGAACAATCCAGTTACCTCTGTCAGGGAGACTGATGGAGAGAGGTCTCCTGGATCAATGTCATCGTGCCTCTGGCATGCCAAGGAGCTTGTCCACCGTGTTACTGCTTCCTTTGCTCCCCCTCAGCCCCCTCCTCCCCAACATACCCACACACACACACACACACACATGCACACGCACAATAACGAACAGGCAGTACATAAACTTACACTTTGTCATCCATACGCTATTTCTCACCAATTCACAGACATCCCTCTCTCGCTATTTCTCACCCATCAATAGACAGGATACCTTCTGACATTTGACAGACCCATCAGTATTTTCCCTCCTCTCACTCTGCAGACAGCCAGCCTGTAGAGACCCAAACATAACCTTGAGCAAACTTAACCTTGAGCTAAATGAGCCACTTAACCAGACCCAAGAGATTCCTCTGATATTTGCCGGTCATAATGCCGGCAAATGCCGGTCAGCAAGGACCTGAAAATAAGAGAAGACATGACAAACAAGGTTGGTCACTTTCAAAGCCCCAGCTGTTGTTATTTTTTTTTTTTTTTCAGAACTGCTACTCTTATCCACACAGAAATACTCACACACACATACACACACATACATACCATTTGGCGTAGGATTTTATCCAAAGTAGTAAGAATTATGTGCAGTGGGAGTGGAAGCACTAACCCTGGCAGTGTTTGTGCTCTTCTTTCTCTCCCCATTGAGCTGTACAGCACCACATGGAGCACACAGATAGATAAATCCTCGAGCAGTGTAAGATTAATCAGAAACGATGGTGGCTATTAGACAATGTCAGGCAAATAAAATGTCTTCCCTCGATTCTTGTTGATGGCAGCACAAGAACGCAACTTGCCAAATTAAATCCCCCTCTGGGCTTTTATGATAAACAGCATGAAGATTGTCTGGCAAAGTGTAACGTGTTTGGATTTGACTATGAAAAAGAAGAATTCATCCCCATCACATGTCTTGCCTAAGACTTGTGAGGGAGAGGTTTTGTTCTTCTCACCCACTGAGGATCTTAAATATTTGAAAGACACGAAGCATACTGCAAAGAACCTCATGCTAGCTTTGTGTAGATGTCATATAATCCCATGAAAGGACCTTGCAGAAAGAAACAAGCTATTTGAAAAGGTAAAAAAAAAAAAAAAGAAAATGGTGCTTGTACATATTCCAGAAACTATTCCAGTATAAAAGTTTGTTAAATTATTTAGTGAGGTACATTAACATATCTGTTATTTCTCTGAGAGCGCTGCGCAATCAATAATGAGAATCTACTCGTGTTGTTCTTTCTGCTCTGTTGCCTTTCTGTTCTTGTGCAGTTGGTCAGATAAATCACAATCAGTCAGAAAAGAAATCGGAGATCCATAAATGAAGCCATATTTTGATGGATTCGCAGTAGTCCACTCACTGCCAAGTCCCCACTGGTGACTTGATGATAATATATTGTTTCCACAGTGCAGAGCCCAAACATGCAGCTTTTTTTTTTAAAGGGATATTTTGACGTTTTTGGAAATGTGCCTATTCTCTTCAGTACCACTCGCATGTCGTGGAGTGGAAATAGCACATAACTGCCAGTAAAACCATTTAAATCATTTTATGTACAGAATAAACGAGACATAACATGTTAATTAGTGCGCTTTAGAGATGCTAGGTTATCTCTGTTGTTACCTTTGGACGAAGCCAGGCTAGCTGTTTCCCTCCCCACTTCCAGTCCTTATGCTAAGCTAAGCTAAATAGCTGCTGGTTTTAGTGACCCACAAAAATGTAGCTTTATTCAACATTTGTTTTCTTTTAAACCACCTATTGCTCTTTTCCACTGCATGGTACCGGCTCGACTTAAAAATTGTGCATTGTATCTGGTACCTGGTAGTTTTTGTGGCACCACTTCTGCTGAGGTTCCAAGCGAGCTGAGGCCATACCAAAAGATGGAGTGAAAACACTGCAGACTACTGATTGACGGGATGAGGCGACTGTACACCGCTCACCCGCTACGTTCCTGTCAGTTATTGTACCGTACTTTTAGTATGGCGAACCCCCCAAAACCAATCAAGCGAGGAGGTGCAGACGTTTCTCTGTTTGGTTTCCCTTTGATATCCTCCTTTGTTCATGTGTGTGTCGTGTTGAACATAGTGTTGCTATAGTAACGACGCCACACTAAGGGGGTATACTATCCGCAGTGGAAGAAGAAGTACCTGGTACCAAAAGCGAGTAGAGTAGAGTAGAGTGGAGTTGAGTCCGTAGCATGCGGTCGAATTATTATTTCAACATATTTCTCTGAAAACAGGAAAAGGTTTTGGCCTCGCACTGAATTGGTCTTAGTAGTTTTACCTCCCACCAATAAAACAGAATCTCATTTTCAAATGGCTTACTGCCCAGTGTTTGAAGTGCAAATGTGCATGTAGCTGTTCAGTCCAAAAGTAATGTTATACAGTATTTATGAGTCAAGCTGCTACACACAGTTAGGTACAAATCTGGTTAATGTGTGGATATTTGTGTAGTCTGCTTTTGTAGTATTCTGTGCACTAATGCATACGGTAAAACCTATGTATATACATCACATATACACATATGAATAGTTATGTCTGTGAGTGGCAGCAGAGAATGGCCCGCCTCACTGGGTCCTTTCCCCAGAGATGAGTCTTGTACTTGAGCTGACTGTTAAACAACAAGCACTACTGTACATCACTGTGCGGGAACAAAGCAATGCACAAAGCTTCCCATCTCCTGACCTTAAGTCTAGTGTGTGTGTGTGTGTGTGTGTGTGTGTGTGATTTTGTGAGTGTGTTCCTTCCACCTTGTATCAGTGTGTGTGAGGAGAGAGTGCCTGCAGGGGTGTCAGCGGAGGTTTAAGATATTCAGCTTGCTGTCAGCACCAACACATTTCTCCCTCTGCACCGCTGCACAGATATGGAAATCCTGCCTCCTCAGAATGCAGAGCACCAGATCAGCTTCAATTTATTCCATTTTGCTCTCTCCCTCTCTCTCTCTCTCTCTCTCTCTGCACCCACCCTCCCTCCCTCTCTGTTCTCTCTGCTTCTCTCCCCCTCTCCCTCTCTACTCCACTGTCTCCATTCTCTCTTTGGTTTTCTGTTTCTTCTTAGCTGCTCTGCTCGTGGCATATGCCCTCAATGAAGAATTGTAGGGAGGTGAGAGCAGCTTCACGTCTTGGTTTAGAGCAAAGAAGACGCTTCATTCTTTGAATCTAGTACAAGGTACAAGAAGTGAGAGATTGGCCGAATGTGTACGTACATATACTCGTATGTGTGTTTTACTCTTGGCGGTGTTGAGGATTGTTTGTGTTGTACCTCTCCCCTTCCCTCTTGTTAATTACCAGCGATAGAACAGCGGCGGCGCTCCACATTTGTAGTGGTGAAACACAATTAGTCAGTTGCCAAGCCGCTCTCAAAAAGGCTATCTCACCAACACACAGTGTCATCAGTAATCTAGTCTCAGCATAATCTAAATGCCAATGTCTATCCTCTGTGATCCATCCCCAGCCCACACTACATTTACATTCTAATTAGATGTGGCCCAGGCCGCTTCATAAGGACCCTTTTTAATAACACGGCTGTATTCACCTTTTCAGAGTCCCACCGCGGCTGTAAAAAAAAAAAAAAAAGTAGGCTACACTTTATATTTTGTCCCTTTGACATTGTGGCTACTGAGGATTTAAGTAGCTTTTAAAGCCCTCAGCACCCGAGTGTGTGTAGCCTGACAAGAGGTTTTCTTGTCTCTAGAGGATGAATTATAAATGGAATTGTAAGAAATGGAGATATGGTGCCGGAGCAGGAATAAAAACGCCAACACTATACACATCACACCCAATTTGTCCATAATTAGGCATAAAGGACGTTTAATTGTAGTCTCTGTAGCACTGTATGTAACATTTATACGAATAAAGACTTAATTTTCCTATTATTTTATTTGTTATAACTGCGGTCCTCAGTAATGATAAGTAGAGCCTCAGCTAACCCAACTCTTCTTTACTATTTATTAATCTGATAGTTGTTTTCTCAATTCATCAGTTAATCACTTAGTATAAAAAATTAAAAAAAAAAATTTCTGTCTGACAGATCAAAAGAAAAAGCAGCGTTTTTGGCAATTCTGCCTCAAAAAACTCAATTAACACAATTAAATGATGAAAATATATTGATTTTCTCTCACTCGATCAATCAGTTACAACAACTTCAGGTCCATTGACCTTGTATTTCTACACAGTCAGTCTCTGTCTCACTCCGTGACGAACATTATTATCGAGGTGTAATCGGCAGTTTCTTTTTCTGATTCTCTTAAATGAAAACTCTCCTTTTCTAATTTGCTGAGATTTGACAGCTGTTTA
Organism: Seriola dumerili; assembly: GCF_002260705.1. Classification (NCBI taxonomy): domain Eukaryota; kingdom Metazoa; phylum Chordata; class Actinopteri; order Carangiformes; family Carangidae; genus Seriola; species Seriola dumerili. The sequence continues at coordinate 5,017,429 of NW_019174266.1, forward strand.
AACAACATGCAGAAACAGTGATTTTACAGTGTTTGCAGTAGCTTCCTGTGTTAGGGTTTTTTTTTTTTTTTTGGTGACAACATGTTGTTATAACAGGAAAATGTGACTGAATCTAATGTGAAAAGAATAAAACATCTTCTGGATGACTGCCCTCATTTTCACTCCTGTGAACGCTCCCTCAAGGCTGGTGAGAGGTCTGATTGGGATACTTGATTTTTTTATTTTTTTCTCATCACCAGCATTTTCATTTCAAACTGACAATGGGTTCATTTTAGCAGCTGAAAGGAAAAGATTGGCAGTTTTTGTTTTTTTTTCTTCACAAACTGTGGCGCTACCAAAAAACATCATAATTGATTTTTAGCCTGTTTGTACTTCTGTGCTTTAGACATAAAAATGGCACCTTTTTTCCAACAAGTCAGAATACATTGTGTGTCACCACCCTCCAGATTGATGAAGTGTTTTCTGATCTGACGCCCTATCAGCAGGACAGTATCATTTTTAAGTGCCGTCCTAATCTATTAATCACAGCTAATTAATGAAAGATACTAAATCGTAGAAATAAACACTCACACCCCTTAGCTTATGAGCAACTTACCCAGGGTTCCTGTGGATTGTTAAAAAGTCTTAAAAGTCATGGAATTCATTAATCTAAAAATATGGTCTTTATTGGTAATAAAAATGCCTTAAATCATTCTTTCAAAAGTTTTAAAAATGGATAGGATTTTTAGGAATCGTTTTTTTCTGACCTTGCAATTTAAAATCTGGAAATAATTGGTAACATCTATTTTTTAAATAATTAACTAAATACTGAAGACATTATATGACACACATAAGTTTATTACAAGACGATGATGATTGAGTCTCTCGGTGATGGTTCAGTTACTCTGGACTAATGATGGACTGACATTGATTAAATGTTGAATTTAAAATCTTGATTTAGCTGGGCATACTATGGATGCACATCTCTTAGTAAATATTAACCATAGGTGAGGACTGGAGTAAATACCAGGCAGGAGCTCAAGCTCAGTGTTATATTTTATTATTTTCTAAATTCTATAGTTTGTTCACTTCCACTTATCTTAAGTTTCTATTGAAAACATTCAGTAAATGTTTGTGTAAACCTCATTCTGTTCTGTGTAGTTCGACTTTAAACCGATAGATTGAGCAAGCTCTTTTTGAAGGAGGGAGGATTGTAGTGGAAGCACTGGGGTGCAAAGTGCAAATTCAATGAAAATGGGCTATTCAACCAAGAGTTCGTGGCATGGCTGAAACGGGTACCAGGCAATGTGTACGAGGCACCGTGCATTTTGTGCAGGAGTGGTTTCAAACCCAGGACAATGGGAATCAAGGCAGTGGAATCCCACATGCGGAGTGAGACACACAAAACTGCCAAGTCAACCAGCATACGGATGCCAAGTATTTCCTGCCCTCGTCTCCACCCCCATCTCCGATACAAGCAACCAGGGCAAGCAGCAACAGATCTCCGGACAACGTTTAGATGTACGCCCACGCTGAAAGCAGAGGCGCTGTGGTGTGTGAACACAGAGACAAATTACCAAATAAACAAGTCAAATAAAGGTTAGGAGACGTATTCTGCACAATGTTCCCGAACTCCGACGTTGCCCGCATTTCATTACGGGTGGCATCAAAAGAGTCGTAAATCTGACCACTGTCACCTGAACTGAACTGAAAATGGAAAATCACATTTCTAAACTTGGTTGTAGCTGATAACCGCACAGATCTCTCATTATGTTCAAGTTAGTTAAAACTAGCCTTTTTGTGAGTTCAGCATGTCTTCTGGACTCTTCTGTGTGGTCTAATGAACTGTGAGCCTTCATGGGTAATGCATGATGGAGTGTAGTGATATAGGGAAAATGGAAATGCAAAACAGAACGCCGTTATCTTCAGTGAGTCCATTTTTTTGAGACTTCTGAGTTAATTATAACGCATCGCCACTTCCAAAGATTACCTCTCACAGCCAGTGGTGAAGTCTTGGTTAAACTCATTGAGTTCAGCCATTAAAAGTTTAAACATATTTACAATCTGATAGAAGAAACTTTAGCACAGGTTAATGGAGAAATGTACATTTAAAACAAATAGTTATTATAATACTGTGTTTGTCACACTGATCTTCTGTAGCACTCATGTTGTCTCCAGCTGACTTCCCTCTGTGTTTCCCATTAGCTTGAGAATGAAAATCAGAACCTGGTGGCCCTCACAAAACATCCACTTAAAAGGAACAAACAATGAAAACATGCGCTTTATTTCACACCACATACAGCTTTAATAAAATTCACTCCAAACAGCAAGATGACATGATGACAAATTTGAATCATATTGTTCTGAAATTTTCCAAAACAATTGTTTTATTAAATTAAGAGCTGTGTTTGCAAAATATCTTCTGAGGAAATGTATCTCAGTTTTTTTTTTTCTCCCCCCATGATGTTTTAATACAACTGTTCAGCACCAGTCGTCATTACAAGGCGCTGCGCTTCAGCAGCATAGGAGACGTGATTGATAAGCTGCGAGGCTGCGGCCACGAATCACTTGTGGCTGCAGGGGAAACCTGCTCTGTCTGTTCCAGTACATTTGTACAGGCAACTCCCATTAACTGATAAACCTCAGTATGTCAGTCATTACAGGTTTCCCGGTTATTGTGGTTAAAAAAAAAAGCCACCAACAGTGTTTCTTTTCAACTGGTGATGTAAAAGCTCTGTACCAAAGGAACAGTCAGGCGTCAGTGGTGCTATGACAGAAACGCTCATTTATTTTGTACTCAACAGAAACTCTCCTCTTCTTCTACATTACATCATTAGTTCCTAACAGTTTGTCATTCGGTGCGTCTGTTACTGATCACCAAAGGCTGGAGAACAAATAGGACGAACCTCAGTAACAAGCTATTACAGCAAAGTTCCCCTTGTAATCACACTCACTTTTACCATTTTTTGCAAGTGAAGCAATGGGAGGGCTCACTGGAACTTGAACTTGAACTAACTTCAAAGTAAGTTCATCTGTCACCGAAGGACTCTCAGGCTACATCCACACTACTACGTTTTAGTTTTAAAAAAATGCCTCTCTTATTGCTACGTTTTGCTAAGTTTTCAAGCACCTAAAACAGAGACTTTTGGAAAGGCTGCTGGACCTGTTCTAGTTTGTTCTGGTTGCGTTGTAGTCTAGACGGGCAAAAACTGAGACCTATGGAAACGATGACGTAGACACCCACGGTCGCTCCCCCACCAGTGGTGAGAAATCCAGTGAAATATTATTTAAAGCTCATGAATGTATAGAAAAACTGAATGGAAAATGAATATTCATTTCTTGAACTGATGGAACGGAGCCTCTAGCAGTTTTGAAAACAATTATTGCGCATTTCCAAAGAACTGAATAGATGCAATAGACTAAATTTTCACCTTGCACTTGCCAGGATGTCTGATTGGCCGTCGACAGTCTGTTGACAGTCACATCCAGCATTCTTTGGCTGACAGAGTTCAAACTGTTCACACGTCGGCCCGAGCTTTCCTGTTTGTCGAGCTCCGCGGGTAAAATTGAGCGACTTTTGGGAAGTTGTTTATCATGTGTGCTCGCAGTGTGAATCTGCTGCAGCCAAGTGGCTGTGCGTTGAAGCCATGACATCAGGTCTGAGAGGAGAATCATTCTGAAGTCAATTATATTCAGTGTCGAGTTTGTGTTGCAGCCTGTAACTATAACAAATGTTTAAGGCAAGAAGTTTTGACTGTAACTGCAATGTCAACAGTAGCCTAAGTAATAATCATTGACCGTGATCATCATTGACTGGTTTTGGACCCTGAATCACAATCCAATGTAATGTAGGCTGATGTATTTATTTTTACACACAGTATAGCCTCCAGCATGTAATCAATATGTATGCTGTGTGACACCATTGTCTAACTCTCAGATGAAGCTCACGCACAATTAAACTCTATATCGCCAACAGGGTTCTTTCTCTCAAAAATAATCACAATCTGTGTATTGTTTGTCTCTGTGATGTAGGAGCTCGCAGTTATTAAACTGTAGGTGTTCATTAAATACAAAACATTTATACACCGAACACTTCTCTCAGGTTCCACACCCCTGTGTCGCAATTTGCATTTGAGTTTGGCTTTAATTTGCTGGGTATAGAGTTGGAGTTTATATCGCATTAAACCCTGCTTGTCAATCAGATATTTAGAAAGATCCGCATTTCGGGGAGTGACCAGAACAACTGAAGTCTTATGTTAACTGCCAATGAGCAGCTGAGGTTTGTACCTCGCCTAGAAACCCTCGAACACTGACACTGTTAAAGATCTGCTCACTCTGAGTTTGCATGCTTGTCTGAAAGTCTGAACTGCTACCCCTTCAAATTTGAGACTGTCAGTCACAAAGTGCTGCTCAGACAGTCTGAAGGGAGTAAAAAAAAAAGAAACAGCTTTTCAGCGTGTCAACGGGAGGTGGTCTTCATCACTAGATTTCGTAGCTCTCTGAAACTGAGAATCTGATTTCCTGCAGCAGTTAGCACGGTGCGTGTTGGATTGAAAACAGGCAGAGCTCCAAACACTTTGCTGATTTTCATTTTTCCTCCACATTCCTCACATTTCTACTTCTGTCACTGGTCATTAGTGAACTGCAAAAGTTGCCTCTGTGCAGTTGTGTGACATTTAGCCTATAAAGAGAAATGAGTCTCAGTAAGGGTGTGTGACGTAATCTAAAACAACAAAAAAAAAGATTAGCAAATGTCTGACGGTTTGTTGGTAACTTACGATGTTCACAAATGCATAAACAAATACCAAACAATTTGAATGAATGTAAAATAATTTTACAAATAGATACATCACAATTTGAATAAATGTTTGTATTTTACATTCAGGGTATATCTTCAACTTTAAGTTCATAGATCTGATCAAATTTGCTTTTGAAAAGCTTTTGTGCGCATATAATTAAAAAGTCTTTCTTTGTGTGAGGAGTTTTGAAAGTATTTTCACATCCCCTGAACCATAAATGCATGCTGTGTTTCAGCGCTGGTGAAAAACGTGGATGTCAGTGCATTCATGTGTAATTTCCAAATGGGAAAGGTGTTTTTTCAAAATAAGATTAAATAGCTCATCATCCTATGATTAGACAGTAATTGACTCAGTATTTTTACACAGACTAATCTGGTGCCTTCAATTTTTGCAATTTAAAATTCTCTGACTCTACGGTTTTGTCTATAAACTGTATGTAAACACATGGCACATTAAACCAGCGCACGTAACTAACATGAAGTATTGAGCTACTTCATAATCATGCACGTTTTGATTGAAACTGATCGCTTTGTTTATAGGCGACTCACTGTGTGTATATGTCACAATAACTTAGAAATATTCTTCTCTCGCATATTAGCTCGCCGTTCTTGACAATGTTAATGTTAATGTTTGCATGTAGATGACAAAATTTCCAGACGAATAGTGAGATGTGGATGAAATTAAAGCATTTATTGAGTCTCTGAGTGAATATCACAGATAAACTACATTTCACAAATCATAGCCAGCACAGTTTTCCAGGAAAAATTCAAATTGATATTAAAATCATATTAATTCAGTGCTGTTTATCATGAATTCACACACTTATTCGAGCTGTGGGCTTATTCTTAAAACATCATGGTCTTTACACGTTACATGAAACAAAGCTGAGTAAACTACCCCCCTCAAAAAAAGGAAGTCTAGTAGAGTGAACTAATAGCAGGTGGGATCTTTGCTCTAGATTACATGGAAATTTTAGGAATACCTCACTGCTCCACATCTGCCTACCAACCAGCACCACCTCTGCTGTCCCGACTTGTCAGACACCGGTTCTCTAGCGAGTTGTGACGAACTGTCATGTGCGTGACTAAACCGGCTCAGCAGCACGCTGTTGGTTGGAGAAATCACTCAGCCATTACAGCCCCTCAGTGTCTGTGAAAACAGCTTCAGGCAGGGAGGTTTGGACGGACCAAGAGATGGAGAGAGACTGTTTTCTCTGCAGTGTGAAGCAGGGTTGATGCTTCTCCCTAACCCCTTGTAAACAGCATGCCAACACAACTCTCAAACAGCACCTTCTCTATCCACTTGTAAATTCACCAGCTCGGCAGCACAGGAAGGGAATGTAAATTAGGTGTGACTAACAGCAAGATGGGAATCCAGGCAGTTTTTTCCCCTCCTCTCTTGCTGTTCTCCCCTGGCTACCCAGGGTTTTGTACACATCCATTTTCCTGCAGTGCTCGAAGCTGTCGGCTTGGTTTCGTCTGCAGAATGACTTCAGTCGGAGATGTACTAAGCCGAGGCCAGATACGGAAAAGAAGATAGAAGGGCAGTGTTGCTCAGCTGAAGTCAGAATAAAGCCTGTAAAAAAAAAAACTATTAGTTTTATCATGAAGTGGAAGTCCTTTCATTCCATCTTCAAAACCGTCCGACCAGTCGTGCTTACTGAAAAAATGGGAAATACAACCGCCGCTCTCGATTGCTTCGAAATATTTCAGCTTTATCAAGTACACTAAACCCTTTTTGCATGTTCAAAGACAGAGCTGACGATATTTTCCTCATTGCAAGCAAATCCCATGTAGACCAAAGTGAACAATAAATAGATCCTACTAACAAGTACTGCCTGTGTAGCTAAAGCCTGATTTAGCTTATTCCTCTGTGCCACAGAGCTCCACTGTTGCCTAAAGACTGTTAAAACCACATCAGAGAACCACACTGTTGCAGTAGGTGAGTAGGTATAGGTAGGTAGGCTTTATTGAACCTGTGAGGAAATCTGTCATTGTCATGTTCCATCCCATGAACAATCATTTTGAGTGAGTGCCACATACACCAACCTGGTGCTGTAAATACTCACTTAAAAACCAAATGTGTAACAACTCTGCTAAGAACTACATTGTCCTGCTGGTGCAGCAAATTACTTGACCTTTTTAGCTACACGAGTGGTGTAACTCAACGGCAGTGGCAATGTTCAGTCCACCGCTGTGGTTCAGACTGAGATATCCCAACATCTATTTAGGGTTTTTAGTAAAATATGGATGGATTGCGATACAATTTTGTGATGCCCAGAGAATGGATCCATTTTGGTGATACTCTGCCTTGAGTTTTCACTTATGCGTTGAAATAACTCAACAGCTACTGAAAGTGTGAGCACAAACCTTGTTGGACATCCATGATTCCCAGATGATGTATGCCACTGACTTAAGTGATCATCTGACTGTTTCTGTGGTACTAGCAAAACTAATGACATTCCCATCAACCTCCGTTGTACTTTGTGTTCAGTGCTAATTAGCAATTGTTAGCATGCTAATAAACTAAACTAAACTGACAGTGAACATGGTAACCTAAATAAACCTAAACATCAACAGGTTAGCGTTGTTTTTGTGGCTGTAGACTCTTGGCCTTGTTTAAAAATGAAACTATGTTTTGTGAGCAGTTATATTTTTTTACTCTCCAGCAGTACATTTGTAGTAGACTCTGAATTGGTCATTGTGGAAGCCCAGTGGGGATCAGTGTAACAGATACTGTTGAAGGTGTCACATTCAATCACAGAGCTGGTGCTGCTCCACTTTTAACTTAACTTTTCTGTGTCATCATTTGTAGCCATGAAGCAATTTCCCCGTGCCAAAGCGTGCCATCAGAAGGTGCATCAACATGTGGTCAAAGAGTACATGCATAGCTGTTCTAGGTTTATTATCCAGGTGCATGGGGACTGGTGTGTAATGAAAAGATAGCATACAAAATTCCACCTTTTTATTCTTCCGTGTGTAGGCGGTTACTCTCACAGAAAGAGAGGCAGCAACCAGCCAATTATTCTTGTGAGTATTATTGCAAGGAAGCTGATGGGCCTGCATGTTATTGATGTCAAGGAGGATGTCAGTGGACCTCTGTTTCAGTCTAATAAATACTCTTTGCACTACTGCCCCTGGATTTTCAGGGGATTATGAGAGTTAGTTTTCCATCTGCAGTGAGCTGTATTCTCCCATTATGTGTAATGGGAATAGTATGCATGCAGTCATATTTGTGATTATGTAAAGAGAGTATCCAGCGGTAGTGTATGTATGAGCGTCTGTGTGGCTGAGTGTGTGTTTTACGGTCTTGATGATGGAGAGCTAGCCCTCTGCAGACAACCTGTGCTTATTTTATGGCCTCCTCCCCAGCTGCAGCGTGTGGGCAATAAACCTTTCTCCAGCAATCTCCAAACAGTGCAGCAATCAATGGGAAATTATCTCAGCCAATCGATGGGCCAGCCTTTCTATTTCTCCCTCTCTCTTCTTCTCCCGCTGTCCTCCTATCTGTATCCCTTTCTCCCAGGACCCCTCCCTGTCTCCGTCCCTCTCCCTCTCCTCATCCCTTCTGTCTCATTTTTGCTGTCTCTCTGTTTTTTCCACCCACTCCTTCACTCACCCCCTACCCACCCCCCATCTCTTTTGCTTGCATTCCCTCCAGCTCTCTCAGCTCCGCCAGCACCTACTCTGAAATGCGGCAGCTCAGCAGCTCCAGAGCCATTAACAAAAGTCGCCTTCACACGTGGAATATGTAACACTGCTGGATTGACTTTCCTGGCGAATATAATGAGTCTGACTTGGTCATACAACCAAGCGTGCTCCCTCTGACAGTCGTGACAGCAAGGCCCACTCACTGTATCCTATGCGTGTTGTTGCTGTTGTCCTTCCGTCCATCGCGCGCAAAACCTTGTTATTTTTTCCATGTTTCACTTAAGGGTGTATTTTAATGAGTTCAGTAAATTGCCTAAGGGACGGTTCTTAAACTGTTACCCTGCAACAGAAAAAAATACTAAGTGGTCTCTAACATTCAGTCCTTTAAGGAGCATAAATACTCTGGAATTGCTATGGTGACAGTGACGTGACAGCTAGTCATGTAAGTTAAGTCTTACTTGGGCTGTATTATATATCAACAAAAAAAAGACTCAAAGTGACTCAGAGAAATGCGCAACTGTGACTTGGAAAAGTAAAACATGAGTAAATCTGATCTACACATAGCTTTAAATATGATGTTACTGTTAATAACTATGGTTTTGTTATCTAACCGTAGGGAATTTTTAGCAGGTAAAAGAAACAAACTGAGGAAGATTTTTTATTTTTTTTTTAACTACAGTATATAAGAAGTTTGCTAAGGTACTTTAAATATTTTCTGCATCTCAAGTTTATCCAAGGAAATTAGCATTATATAATCAAGATTTTTGTATTAACATTAGATCACATAACCACTTGGAGGTGAAAGAGGTCGCTCGTAGTTACGAACTCTGCAGTTCCCCTCAGCTCCGCAGAGCTTTATAACGTTTTGCACCTTATCGGTTTTGTGGAACCAGCTGTTTTCGTTCACCTGCTCAACTCAGTTCTCATAAAGTAGTTTTAGTGAAAAGGCTGTAAAAACCAACCATAAGCTACTTGCTCTGCGTTCAGTGTCAGACAGACAGTTAGCAGCTAGCTGATGAGCATAGTGGAGCGTATAGCAACTAAAGAGACAAAAAACTAAGGGAATATTTAACTTTCATTTACCAGGCGGTGATGACTTTTTATAAATGTTAATGTTCCTCCATCTCTGCTGGTAGAGTAAATAGACAACTGTTTGCTAACACGTTTGCCATACAACAACCTTAGAAAGTGATATGGTCATGTTAATGAATGGTTTCCTCCCAGGTAGAGCACCTGAGATAATGTCTGCAACCGAAGTGTCATGAAAGGAAATTTGCATTTTCTTAATTTGATTGTATATTGCAGATTTTGTAACATAACATAGTACGAGTTACTCTATGCATGGTGGGTTTGAGGGAGGTCGTACAGCCAAGTCAAGCATTGCAAATACTACAAACAAAAAGATTTTGCCTTTTGTTGTGAATGGTTACATCCTTTTTATGTAGTATTGTAGCTTAAAATATCTTCTCCTGTTCATTTTTGTTTAGCAAGCCACTGTCTGACCGGGAGATCCCTAATGACAGGACTTGTATATTACACACCTCAGTATGATTGATATTCCTAACATTTTCATGTGTCCTTGGAGTTGAAGAATTTTTCATTCAGCTGAGATTCATGTGAGTCTAACAATACTGACATTGGCCAAAGGAGTAACTAACACAGTACAGCTTCTAAATGCTCATTCCATGAGTGCTTATTTGTTCACATACGCTGATAAACAACATTTCGCAGAAATGTCACTTTGTCATGACAAGGAAAATTGCCTGTGCCATTTTTCCACATTATTGACTCCAGCTCTTGTGCAACACCTAAAAGGAAGCAAGAAAGAGCTGAGCCACTCAGAAGAGTTCAAGCATTAACACACCTCCAGAATAAAAAAAAGTCCGCTTATGCTGGCACAACACCACTCTGACTCCGGCTCTCCGGAGTTCAGCTGCCATCTCAGTATTTTATGATACAGTTATTGGGCTCTTAACATCTAATATTTATTTTCTCCTAAAATACACACTAGAGTGGAACTGCTCTTAGACCGTGTCTGCTGAATGTTTCAAAAAGCGTTTTTTTTTTTTTTTGTTGTTGTTGTTGTTTTTAACCCATGATGCATTTCTGTTACGGTGAATTTATCATTGAAGTGATCTTGGGGAACCTTTTGGCAGCATTCATCCAAAAATTCCAGAGGTGTTCCCACGCCTAAGCAGCACTTGCTCCTGGCAGAACAGACAGACACTGACAGCCATTCAGACAGGCTTGGAAACGGTGAGCAAACAGCACTTCTCCCTAACAACTTGTTTATGCTGCTACTACCCACTGAGTTCAGCCACAACGTGACAACATGAAAAGAAAGCACAAGTGACAACCACCACCCCTGCCTGTCACACTTGTATCATTTTTTCCCCTGCCTCAGCCATGGGGGGAAAACAGCCAGCTAATGCTCTGGTTTGACAAGCAGGAGGCTTGTGTTCAGCAGAGAGACAGAGGGTTATTATTTGCCTCGCAGTTAAAGATGGTGGTCAACACAGGCTATCAAAACCCAGCAGAGGTTGTTCTGCAGAAAAGGGACAAAGCAGCAGAGTCTGTAAGAATGAGCTCTAATAGGGGGTTTTGCAATGTGATTGATAATAGGAATGCTGTATTGAGAGAGAAAGGGGGCAGTTACAGTAGATTAGGAGGTCAGCTCTGGTAACTTGTCTGCAGGGGTTTTATTTACACACCATAGCTGCAAGCATTTGTATAAATAGCAACTTGATGAAACCCCCTTTGAGATTCTCAGCTGTTTTCATCTTTGTAAACATTCTCATCTGAGCTTCACATGAACTGGCGAGCAACAAATTATAACCGTGGAAATTCTCACAACAATGGAAGCTACTGTTTTATGACTTGGAAATGATAGTCTGCTAATCAGCAAGTTCATGCAGGTGCTGCTCGCTGGCTCAGCTACAAAATCCAAAAGGATTAATGAAAGAATTGTTGACGGCTACATTCTTGGCAGACTATGAAACATGCACAGACATTAACATTCCTCGGATATATCCCTGGAGCACACTCACAAATTATTGTATAGTAGGGATCGACCGATATGGTTTTTTTCCGGGCCAATTCAGATACCAATTATTAGTAATCAAGGAGACTGATAACTGATACAAAACTGCTGCTACATGAAGTCTATGGACACCCTTCGTGGTGGCCAGATGTTTGTTATTTTGTCCACTCCATTTATATCAGTGAATTTAGGCTAAACAACAGAAGCAGCTCTCCGTATATTGCAATACTGTTCAAAAGCTCCAAATACTACATCCTCCACAATGTTCATACAGTTGAATCAACAACTGTCTACAACAGTTTTAATAAAAAACTAAACTTTATAACCTTCATGGAGGAGGATTTAGTGTTAAGCTTAAGACTGCATTAGTTTTAGATGGACCTAATAAATTGCCAACTGAGTGTATATTAGTAATTATCCGGCGTATACACAGGCTGCAAAGTGCCTGACTGGAATTTATTAGTTGTTTTCCGTGCTGTTCTCACCTGGGAACTGCATATATGCATTGAAGTACAGATTCATTTAACAGGTTTATCATATATTATTATTATCACCATATAACATGTTTTATCTCTCCCCTCCCCCCCTGTCTCGCAGTAAGACGTTTACTCAGACTGCATTTAACTGACTGACTGTGCTTTTATCTGATCTGAACAGTTTTACACAAGTAATTTTACAACTGCTTGAATAAAATGTATTTTAAGTAACAGTAGTAAGTGGCTGTTGACATACTGATGCACTGCGGAAACCATACTGTCTCATTTCCAGTTGCCAGTGTTTCTGTATTACTTTTTCCTGCTCTATCGTAACATTTAAACTTGCACTAGTTCTGCTCCAGCACTCAGAGCTCTCTCCTTCTTTTAGCAGCTTCCTGTCTAATTCCACTGTTGTTTACATGCTATTCAGATCTGATCGTTACTTTAGCTTATCAGTTAGCGTTGGCCTTTCTCTCTCTCTCTCTCTCTCTCTCTCTTGCTCGGTGTGTCTTGGATCAACAGATGAACTTGTTCATCAGAGTGTGGTGTTGTTGCGACTTCAGTGTAGAGGACTGTGATGTTTATTGCAACTTTGACGATGTCTGCTGCCTTCACTCGCTAACCGCAGCTGCTCCGGTCTGTGTACACAGTAGCTTTCAGTGTTGATAGGCTGTTAGTAGTGACATGTAACCAATCAGATGGAAGGACATTGCTCAAGACCACACAGTGGTGACTTCTGACAGTTAAAGACAGCTGCATCAGGGCCAAAACTGTGTATTTTGAAGTTAATCTATTTTATCAACAATCAGTTAAAAAAAAACAAAAAAAAAACTATTTTGATCATCGTAAAAAAGGCTGAATATCAGAGCCAATAATCAGCCAGGCCAATAATCAGTCCTACCCTTCTGTGTAGTGTGATGTTTATTTGTTATTACTAATAGCACTTTCACTTTTCTTGCTTTCCGTTGGTCATGATGATTCTGTTTACACTTGGTACAAGTCATATCTTTCTGCTGGAGTTAAGACAGTTTTTGCAGATGGCTTCAGATCAAGATGGTTGATAACGGTGTCCCACAAGGATCACATTGCACCCCATTACTATTTACTTCACAAATTATATTTAGTTGCACTGCTGTGTCCATTTTTATGCTGATGATACCATCTTGTACACCAGTGGTTCTACTGCCAGTCAGGCCTTCTCCAGATTACAGTCTGAATTTGAAAACCTACCTTTTATTAATTTGAAGCTTCTTCTAAACTCCAAAAAGAAAAAAATGTCTGCATCTCACAGGAGCACAGGGCTTTGATGTTAGTACTTAAATCTGAACTCTTATTGGAGATTTAATAGTGTATGCATCACTTTTATGTTGTACATCTTTACAACAGAATTAAAAGACACCTTATTTTGCTGCAACAAAGGCTGGGGTCTAATCTCTCTGTTGTGGAATAAAGTGTCTCATTGGCCTTTTACCTAATCATCATCTCTCTCTCTCTCTCGCTCTCTCTCTCTCGCTCTCTCTCTCTCTCTCTTCCTCTTGGCCTATCTCTTTCCGTCTCTCCTGCTCTCCCCTGTCTACCCGAGGCCGCCTCTAATCAGCAGGCCTTGAGCTCTCAGAAAGGTCACTCTGTCCCTTTGATGGTGTTTTGATTCATCCCTTCGTCTTCTCTCCCCTCCCACCCTTCCCTTTCACCCCTTTCTCTCGCAGGGAAGCTGGAGAGCCACTACCACCAGGGTGCCAAGAAGGGGCTGGTCCCATCAGCTGCAGAGTGACGTCAGAGGAGAAGCTGTGGTGGAAAAACAGCCTGATCTCACGGGAACATGGCAAATTATGTTCTCCAAAAAAAAGAAAAATGGCCACATTCCCAACATTTTATTGGGAGTTGTCAGTGCTGACACAGGATCATTATCTGCTCTGTCTCTGTTTTTAATTACTGACATTTGCATTTTACTTAAGAAATACTGCTTTAAAGTATGTAGTACATAAATATATATTATCATTTTGACAAATTCTGCATTCTGCGTTGTCTATTTGATTATTTGCACAAATAAAAAGATCTTTAGGTTTATTTTTGTGCGTCTTTTATTCCAATTAAAATGGGATTTGACAGAATGACCAAAGCGATGCTCCTCCTCTCTCGTCCTCATCAGAGGGGTCCTCTCACACCTATGGCCACATTTAGACCAACAATAGAGCTGCATTAACAGCGTTCTCATTCATTGCAAAGAGACCATTGCATTGGCGTGGGAGGGGGTGGGGGGTGGAGCAAAGAAGTTGATCCAGGATCAACAATGTAATCCAACATACTCTGTGTAGACTAATCAAATACATGCCTGTGCACTTGTGCTGATTCTGTTGTTTACCTCACAAGCGTTGAGCAGGGGGAGAAAATTATTACTGTTATGCATTTTTTGGACGCAGGGATATTTTCAGTCTAAACAGCATGGATTATCAAACCTGAGTCTGTGCTCCCTGCTCACCACCACAGAAGTTTTAACCCGGTCTGACACTGCAGTTGTGTTTGATTTAGCGACACCTGTGGTCATTGGTGTAAATTTTCTAAATAACGTAGTGGCCACAATGGAAGGTGGAGTGAAAAAACATGTGTCAACGATAAGGGGAGGCGGGCTATTGTTTACAAAACAGGAAAGGGTTAGTCGCTAGAGGAAGAAATTAATAATGTTGCACTCAGTTCTTCACACCAAAAATGACACAAATAACTTTGTAACAAGTGAAAAAAAGAGAGCTACAGTGAGGATCTCTCTAGCCGGCCAATCATGGCGTGAAGTGGGTGTGAATGTTGGATCGTTAGTTTCAGAAAGTTGCACAAGTGGCCAGGACATAAATCCCACTTAAATTCCACTCGGGGCAGGAAATGTGCTTTGAGCAGTTACTCTTTTCAGCTATAATGCTAATTTGAGGCCTTCTTTGTAAATCACTGTAAGACACAAAAACCAAGAGGCTGTTACACTTTACAAGAAAAATCCTGATTCTGGTGAAATATGAATAATCACTTTGTGTGAACTTTTTCTGCATTAAACCAGACTACGACCTTTCCCTAACCTCACCTAACTGCTGTGAGCGCCTAAACATAACCATAAAAACGTTTAATAATTCTGTATGCTCTATAAGCAGATTTTGTACTTGATTGGATATTTAGGGAGGAGTCAAATATGCTGTCTGTGAACATTTTACACATATGTTCAGTATCAGCATATTTGCAACTTGCCAAAAACATTTCCTTATTACGCAATTAGAAAATGTTTCCTACAAAATGTATTTGTTGTTGCAGTTTAGCTGTATACATATATATATATATATATATATTCTAAGTCTATATATATATATATATCACCTTGGGGTGTAGGTCCATTCTTGTTTTCCAAATTTCATCCAGTTCATGAATGTGTTCTTTCCTTTCATTCTCTGGTGCATGATAAATCCACCACTGACCATACAAACTATAGAGAAGTAACTAATGAGTATAAATACATTTGATTTCTATAACAGAATCAATACGAGCCGTAAATAGCATCAGAAATCAGGTTTGATATGATGATCATCTTAAGGACGCAATGTTGTGGCAAACAACAAGAAGCCTAACATGCACCGACTACTATCGCTGAAATAAATTCTTTACACCTCTTGAAGGTTCTTCTGTGCTCATACTCAAGTGCACAGAAGGTTTTTGACATTTTTATTATTAAGCCTTTCCCGTGGTTCAAGTGCTGCTGTGACAGGCTCTGATTTATATTCTGCCGGTGTAATCTAATTTTGTGTTTCCACATTTTACCTGTTCTTGCAGTGCTGTGTGCTTGTTTCCTTCCAAATGTGTTGAGTGGCTCTTTGACTAAGCTGTTTCTTGCCTGAGGGCGTATTTCACCATGGTTTTGAAAAGTGAATCACCAACACACACACCCATCCAGAGTTGTTATGTTTTTGCCTGTGCCTAGCATTGTAATTCGCTGTTGATTATCTTAGATTTACTCTTGTTTGAGTTGCAGATTAGCTACAACTCTCTGCTCCACTCCATTCAGCATGACAACGCATAATTGCACCAGCCCTTCCCAGTAATCTCCCACCCAGAGAATGTAAGAGGTCTCTTTTGTAAAGTTTCTCCATAGAAGGTGGGTTTTTTTTTTTCAGAGAGGCTGTTTAAGAATTTGCTAAATTCAGCCTCCAGTGAATCAACGATGACAGCTCCTTGCCCTGTGGGTGGCCCTTCCTTCTTTCTTCCAAATCTGGGCCATTTCTCTGAATGAGAACAGACATCCAAGTTCACATAAACAAGGGCTCTGTTCTGTTACGCCGAACAATTAAGCACATGCAGTTTTTACTAAGCCTCTTTAGATAAACACCATGAGATCATGTGCTGTTGGTTTTTCATGCACAAAAGATGATGTGATGCACTTGTGTGAGGAAAATGCTCTAGGTGATCCATTTAAATAATAAAACAGCCATGCTGTCTGAGCTACACTGAGCTTCAAGAGAGTAGAGGCTAGCAGCAAATTATCCCGTTTTTAAAGGAATAGTTTGACATTTTGGGAAGTATGATCAGAGTTAAATATGAAGCTACAGCTAGCAGCCAATTAGCTTAGCACAAACAGGGGGGGAAACCTAGCCTGGTTCTGGTTAGCTGTTCCAAAGGTAACAAAATCCACCTTCCGGCTAGAGGTCTTCATTCAGTTTTCACTTCTGAGAACCCAAGACCTTCCCAGTACCAAAGATGGGCCAGGTCCACATTGTGTTCAGTCTAATCAGTCGGGTCTTGTCTCGTTTTTACTGCCATATGTCTCTGTTCTGTGTGTTAGTATGTCCAACACCAGAGTGGATCTCAATGGAGACAAGCAAACACCGGATCTGGTGTGTTTTGAGGGAAACTGTGAAATTCACTGTTTGGATGAGGAAACTGAAGCCAAGTTTATTTTAGGAAGATCAGTAGTCTGCAAGAATTGGACTGAATTTCATTCACAGATATTAAACAGGTTAGAAGATTGCGTTTTGTCTGTCACCCAGTCGGCTACAGAGTGTGTTATCGCTGGTGCAGGGGGGAAATATAGGACGTTCAGTTATTTATATACATTTGTCTTTTACTTTCCATTTATTCTTAGGACATCATCTTTATCATCATATTGCTGCTCTATTCCACTGTGGCTGCTTGTTGATTGATCGAAATAATTGATAGCGGATCATGTGAAGACTTTTACTACCAGCACCTCTAAAGCTCACTAATTATAACATGTTATATCTCTATGTTTGCTCAATCCATACAAACACCCAAGTGTAAAGATGACAGTTCCTCCATTTTACAGGGATTTATGTGGCCATGGAGCCAACAAATAGTGTGTTTACATAGCCCCCGTAAAACTGCAAAATGTTGCTTTTACACTTCAGCGTTTGGATGAATTACACAAACAAGATCTAGCAGTTGAATTAGTGAGTTTTTAGAGGTGCTGGCGTCTGGATTCTGTTACCTTTGAACAGAGCTGGGCTGCTCCTTTTTCCCTCTTTCTGGTCTGCTGGATGTAGCTTTGTAATTAACGAACACGAGAGTGATATCAATCTTCTCATCTAACTTTCCACCAATAAGTGCATTTCCTAAAATGTCAAACTTCTGCTTTAAATCACACCGACCGACTATCAGTGGTGTTTTTCTGCTTGATCAGTGCCTGAGGCTTCTTCTGCTACATCACAAACCAGCCACCCTGCTGTTAATGATGCTGGTGGATAGGGGAGAGGAACTAATCAGAGAAGATGAAGCAATATAACACGCAGGGCGTCATCCAATTTTGAGCACCACCTGTTTCAGGAGTAAGAGCCCCAACTAAAATTCTTGTCACCATCCAACTTTCAACCAGTTAGCTAAGGTTTTAAATTAAATTACACATAAAAAAAAAAAAGGTAATGTGTTTATTCATCATTTGGGCTGAAAAAGATGCCCAGCTGAATTTCCTGATTGAAATGAAATGCAGTTGACTCCAGTCCAACAGTATGCCCCCCTTACCATCAAGCCAAGTTTCCAGTTGTAGAAGCAGCAGGA
The DNA here is from genome assembly GCF_002260705.1 of Seriola dumerili. Lineage (NCBI taxonomy): Eukaryota > Metazoa > Chordata > Actinopteri > Carangiformes > Carangidae > Seriola > Seriola dumerili. The sequence goes on from NW_019174266.1 coordinate 5,035,412, forward strand.
CCTTTGTGTGCTTGCTGAGAGACTGATTGGACGGAGGGCATAGGGTCCACCCCCACCCACCCACCCCCATCCCCACAGGCCTGGAAGATGAATTAGGCTTTGGAGCACTTTAGAAGAGGTGGTGGCAGGCGGGGGAACAATACAACCTGGGACCGGCTTGTGGGTCATCCATCTCATAATCTGTCACAGAACGCTGCTTGTCGAGTTAGGGTGGATGCACAAAGGAAATATTTAGAAAAGGATATTGGTTCATTGAAGACAATTTGACAGCAGACTTTTGATGCACTGAAATCCTTGAACAACAACATACCAGCCACAACAACATCTCAGGACTTCAAAGACACAGCGCCTCACCGTTATCACCAAGTGGTAAATGGAGTGCACTTTTCTAGTCTTATTGGCCACTCAGAGCACTTTACACTACAATCTAAATTCACCCTTTCACACACATTCATACAGTGGTTTTTTGTAAACATACAGCACTTTTTTTCTGTCACTCACACACATTGGGGGTAATTTGGGGCTCAATATCTTCCCCAAGGAATTGGACATGTGGACTGGAGCAACCAGGAATTGAACCACTGACCTTCTGATTAGTGGACAACCCGCTCTAATGGCCGACAGGAAGTAATCTCTGCACTCTCCTGTAACCTTGATGTAGGAGCAAGTATTATGGAATTTGGAAGTAGAGCAGGATTCCTTCCCTGCTTGCTTTTTGTACCGTCTCCAATGTGTGTCATTGTGTGTCGGCTTTGATTAGTCCAGAGGTCTAAGGTGGGCCCCATCTGGGTGGGTGGGTGGGGGGTGGGGGTGGGTTCCCTTAAGGCAAGTGAGTAAAAGAGAGAGATCTAAGACGTGGATATCTGCATGTGTTGTGTGTTCACGAAGAGCAACGACCTGTTTGCCCTTGAGGTGTGGGCAACAGTAAATGTTAACTTTATAATACAGCCCACGATTTACAGTGTAATTTCATTGTATGAATCAGGCACCAATAAACTACTTCTTCTTCCAGCGGGTACTTCAATGGAGAACAAGGGAGTAACAAGTGGGCATTTTAGGGTAGCGTAAAAGTATTGTTACTATGTAGATGAAGAGTAAAATACAACTTTCTGTCTGCATATTCTTAAAATAATAAAACTAGCTTCCTTTTTAAACATTAAACTGTTACTAGACATCTCCATGAGTCCAAAAATTATGTTCCCAACATAAAAAAGTTACTGTTCTTCAAGCCTTTTGATTACAGTCGTAACCCTGGTCTGTTTTGAAAGGAAACTCTTTTACAACCAAAAAGTCAGAGAAATGGTTCTTTGTTTTGTTTTTTTGCCTTGACTATTTTTTGGCATGAAAAAGGGAACATAAGGCCTGTAGTGATACATTTTCTCTGGAAAACACTTTGGAGCCATAACCACAAGTCTGAAACTATCTGTGTCAACAGCTGTTGTAGTGATATGACGGTCCAAAAATGATTTGAATAGGAGACATAGCTTTCGCACAATGTATGATTTGTCAATTCTGTGTGAAGACTGAGTCCAGTACAGACCAGCAAATACTCTGTACTCAATTCAAAGAACGTTAGCTGGCAGGCTAAATTACCAGTGGGTCCCCTATAGTTGCACCTCATAAATGATTGACAAGTCCCTCATTATTCTAAAGTGTATACCCCTTTTCCTTCAAGTTTTCTTGGAGAACCCTACAATTAGGCTTGCATATCGTAACTGAAATACGTTAAACCATAATAACTTTGGGCCAAAATATCAGTGTTGTTAACACCATTTACCCAAAATTCATTTTAGTTTCCTAGCAATGTTCCTCAATAGTAACACGATATTTACAAATAGTGAGTGTAATTTATTCCTCCTTTCCTCTAAAATACCCAATTGTTACTCCCTTGTTCCCACTGTGTCCTTTTCTTTACTGCACTTACATGTAAGTAGCGGTGGAACCAGTAAGTATTTTGTTGGACAACAAAATTACATTGTAAATTGCAGGCTGTGTCATAAAGTGTAACCAAGTTATTTTCACAGATGACTGTGATCAAAGGAAATCTGTGTTGTGCAAATATCAGTAAATCTTCACAGTAGAAGACCAAACTGACTTCAACAGAAAATAATTCTGGCGTGTCAGGAAAATGATTGTGAGCCCTCAAAAGGAGAGCAGATGCATAAATTCAATTAAAAATGGATTTTCCATCACAAATGGCTTTCACTCATTGCCATTTCTAAAGATCTGCTGATAAGTGATCAATTTAGTCCATGACCTTCTGACCTTGCTGAATGACATGGTACCTGTAACAACACAAATGTAGCAGCGGATATTTAAAATTATGGCAACATCAATTTCCTAAAGTGGAAACAGAAACAGCAAATGGAAGCGATGCCTGTGTGTTCTTGTTTATTATGGTATAATTCCTGTCCACAGAAAGCCCCCCCACCAGGACGTCTTCACAGTTTCTCAGAGCTTGTTAGCCCACATGATGCCACACGGAATACAGTTCAGATGATAGCTGTCTTCAAGGCCTCTTCTGTCAGGAGGGGTAAATCTCTGAACATAGTGATTTTCAAGCTTTAGTCTCTTAAATATGTAAAATAGTCCCTTCCAGGCTTCTGTTTTCTTAGGAGCAGGCACTGTAACTGATACATAACATGATTACTCTGGATTAACTATTAGCATATTGCTATATGATAGACAATAAATGCAAGCTCCTTTTTTTCGCCACAGGCTCACAGAATGTGTTTTTATTCTTGTGACTGTTGAAATGTAATGATGTGACAAATGGGTAGATATTTGACAAAGCGGTTTAAATTTGGAGAAGCAGCAAAAAAGGAAAATGTCAGAAAAAAAACGCCTTACAACCACTATACTCACAATAAATCTTTCTTTCTAGATCTGTTACATTCAGACATATCTTTTGCACTACCGCATTACTGTTGTATGATTTCTGTTTGACTAATTGGGTCAGAATCTAAGTTTGTCCCAAATGAGATATTTCATACAAAATTAGAACATGGAGTAAAAAAATGTCATTACTCTCTTAGTTGATCTAATTTTTGCAAGAGGAGGGACACGGAACGTGTTAGAGAGACACATGAATACATCTTTACCAATCTGTAAACCCCTCATTATTTCTGCTTTTGATTTTTGCTTTTTCGTGCAATAGTCAAGTCACACGTTTGGTCCGAGTGTATTCTAGGAACCAGATCTGTTTTACAACATGGCTTTAAAAAAATCTCCTCAGCAAAATGTCTCCAATATTACTATATTGACGTCACTGGTCATTGTTGATTAATTCTTGGCTCACGGCTGATCTCACATTCAAGGAAACGGATTTCTCTTTGCCTTAATGTATGTTGTTGTCTCCCGACTCCTGTCCATTAAGCACTAATGGTAAATGACCTTCGCTGGTGTGAGGCAATCAGACCACAGGGTCTTCTCCCTGTTCATCTGAATCTTACTCATTCACTCTGTTTCAGACACATTCAGATATTTTGGAATATCATCGACAGCTGTAGAGTTGCAAATGGTAAATATGGTGCACTGTGAGTCTACGGCCATGTTTGCAGCTCTGTTACTGTGCTTTGAGCCAAATGCTAACATCAGCATGCTAACATACTTACAAATCGCAATGCTAAGATGCTAATGTCAATCAGGTATAATGTTTACCATGTTATACCCTCTTGATTTAGCGCTTTAACATGCTAACATTCACTAATTAGCACTAAACACAAAGTACAACTGAGGCTGAATGGAATGTCATTAGTTGGCGCTAAAGGAAAAGTCAGTGGATCACCAGAGTCATTAAGGTTCATCCACTGGGGAGCATAAATGTCTGTATAACATTTCATGGCAATACATCCAATAATTGTTCAGATATTACACTCAAAACCAAAACTGTCAACCTCGTGGTGGCGCTAGAGGCGTGGTCAGTGGTGAAGTCAACAGATCAACCAAAATCACTAGGGTTCATCCTCTCGGGACTATGACCATCTATTTAAAATTAAATGGAAATCCATCCAATAGTGAGAGATTTCAGTTTGCACCAAAGTGGTGAACCAATCAACAGACTGAAACTGCCATCCCTAAAGACATGCTGCTAGCATGCCTGAAAATGGTAAAACACAAGTAAACAACTGTTACAAGTAGATGTAATGTGATAGAAAAACTGCTGCCTCTACAATCATTCACGTCGTGAATGGAAATGAATTTGGTCATGGTATAAACAATTTGTTTTATTCTTCTGTGTTGTTTGTCCTTGTTTTAGTAATGATGTAATTTTGTATCACTTTATTCTACTGTATCTATGTTACCGCCTTTGATGAATGTGCAACAGCGCTGTCAGTTGACAAAAATCTTTAATTTAAACATGCAGAAGAACAAGTCTCTTTTAGATAGGTTTCAAGGCTTTATAGTTTCTTTTATGGAGTAATGGAAAGATGATCACACGAATCAAGCCAGCCCCTCTGTGATTCCACATGGCTGGCTGATTAGCCCTTTTTCACTGATGGAAAACACATGGCGTCCACACAGCTTGTTCATTTCAGGTTTTAGTTGGTGTGACGCTCAGCAGCGAGAGCACTTGGTTTGGAGCCTCAGCCTTGAAGGGCAGTCATCATCAGAAATCTGTCCCCTCCAGTCCCCACCGACCACTGACTGTTATTTAGCTTTCCAATGGAGGTTGGCTGTTCCCTTGGGGAGGCATGAGTGTGCCTGCCAGCAGGAATGCATCGAAGGCAATAGAGAAAGATGGAGGATGGTGAGTAGCTGCTGCTGCTTTTCCCTCTGTGTGAAAATGAGTCCATTAATTCAGCCCCCCCCCCCTCCACTGCCTCTCCCCCAGCCCTCCCTGTGCCTGTTGTCTCTGTTTGTTAGCGAGATGATTCCTTCTGTCATGTCAAAGGCAACATTATCATATTCTGTTGCCTGGGAAACCAGCGCAGAGAGAGACAACGACTTAAAGCCTTCATGGCGTTTGAAGCTGGATAACATGAAAGGTTATCCACGGTGCTGTGAGAGTTGGAATTGTGACATATCTGAAAAGGTCTTATTGGTGGAATCTTTTTTTTTTTTTTTTTTTTTTTTTCCTGGTTTGCTGTTTTCCGAGAATTTCCCTCTTGGTTGTTTGTTAATAGATTCAGTTCAGTGAAATTAGAACATTGGCTTAGGTAGTCACAAAGGTAATATGTTCAATCCACCCTGAAGCGTGAAGATGGAGTTTTGACTGCAGCAGTTTTCGTTTGTGTAATCACGAGATTAAAAAGTGTTGACCTTCAACAAGATGCACATTTGATACAGTTGGAAGAAGCCAGCAATTATTTGCAGATATCAATAACTACCTGAAAAGGAATGTTTCCTTTATTGTTCACGAGTATATTATGTAACAGATTAACATATATGATGTGTTTACTATAGAACCGTGTTTGAACCATACCACTCTCTAATAATGCCCCATCTATATAGGGTTTCTAAATGGTAACCAACAGCTTTATTAATGTTAAATAATTCATCTGCTAAGGCTTTTTGATCAATTATAAGCCATTAATAAGATCAATGTTTGGGTTGCCAGGTTGTGACAAATCCCTTTGGCTGGTGTTCATCCTCCTCCAGCATGACACTTGATTTATCTTCTTAGATGAGCTCTTTCGTTCATCAGAAAAGCCGCTCCAGTGGATCGCTCAACCACTTTCCTTCTGGAAAAGGTCTGCAGAAAAAACAGACCAAAACCCAATCATCAATAAGTTATCAAAAACTCCTCCCTTAAAAAATATGATTATTAACTTGGTCATGTTTATATCTGCAGACCAGCTGGCTTATTACAAAGTGAGAGGTGTTTTTAATAATGGATTACCAACATTTATAACTGCATTATTACAAAATAAACACCAGTCAAAGGGATTTTTCACACAGCAACCCAAAAAGTGTTCTTAATCAGCATCATGACTGGGTATGTTTGTAGAGACAGTGTAATTAAACAGGTCAATTGCCTTATATATGATATAAAAATTTCACATATTCACATATTACTTTTTTCTAACTTTCTTAGTTTTGTTTGACAGTAACATCCCTGATATTCGTACTAAATGTAATAATGTCAGGAACACTTTCATTATTTAGGGAAATATAGATTGGATATTTCTGGAAAGAGATTATTCTATTGACTGTTGGTTTCAGTACATCTCTGGCTTGAACATGGAATATTTATCCAGATTTCATACCCAAAGTAATTAATATAAAAAAGGGCCAATTTGTACTTAAATGTGGATATTTTGCAAGAAAACAGGCTGATACCTCTTAAAAAGAAAAGAAAAATAAACCACCCTTAGGTAAGCAGGTTAAGGATATGATGTAATCATGTGTGTGAATAAAATAAGACAACACAGTTTAGTAAATAGAAGATAATGGAGTTACACTGGCAGTAATGGATAATGATAATGATTCCTAAGAAGAGTAATTCATGTATAGAGACATCTGAAGCAACCCCCCACCCTTGAGGTATATGCGACTCTTCGTGTCCTTGGTTTGAGAGGCTTTAAATGTAAATTGTGTGTGCACAGGCCACATACAGTGTATATTGTGTTGCATCGTTTCTTTTTTTTTCCTTTTTCTTTTTCCCCTTGTGTTTCTATGTAAGCAGATCACTTACTGGTAAGAAGTCTTTGAATTGATTGTTAACATGATTCTTACTATTTGTTACCAGCGGCATATTCTGTTTTGCATTGTATTTTGTAATTCAGTCCTTTTCTCTTTGTAAACTATTTATGCTTAATTAAATTAAAATTTGGACTCGCGACCTTCGTATTTCTAAAGTCCTGGCTATAACCGTGCCCAGAGCCACCAGCTACCAGTCTATTACTCAACACATTTTATGTCATTTGGGCTGCCTGGTGGACATTCCTCGTAGAGAACAAACAAATTAAATCACAGTCCATTCAGTGCAGTTAATCCAGTTCCATATCTTTAGCCCGGGCTCCGTGGAGTGTGACAGTTCAATCCGACTGGAACCGCGTGTCCTGGATTTCCTAACCGCTCCCGCTGCTGCTGGTTGGCTACATTGTATCAGTTCCCACAAGAAGAACCACCACGGCGCTCATCCAGAAACGGTGAATACGGAGGAATTAACCTGGATGGGAAGCTGTTCACTGTGGGATTAATTGCCACAAGGTCGCGGGAGTGGACTGGACTGGTGTCGGGCTTGAGACGGCACCGATAAAAATGCGTTCCGGACTCGGTTGTTTTCGATGTGGACGGTATCTCGAAGTGTGATGGCAGAAGTCCAGTGAATCGCTGGCCTCCCCTCCTCTCTTGTGTTGGATGTCTTGGGGAGTGCGCTGCCACTGGTTTCTGGTGCTTCAGATTTTTTTAGAGGTTTTGTTGTAATTCAAGCCCATTACTCTGATTTGATCTTTTTATGGAGTGCACACCACCATGGACAGACCGGGGTTTGGAATAAGAGTGACTAGCTAAGTCGGTAAGTTAGTGTATTTTTTCTCTGTTTTTTTTAAATCTTATTGTTGATAATGCAACGGCTCGCTAGCCATTTAACGCCAGCCTTGCGTGCAAGGAAAGCTGGCTAGCTTTACAACATATAGCCACACAGCATGCAGCAGCAAGAAGCTAGCCAAGCCTGACTGCACTCTGAGCTCATTGTTTCACTCTGCCTGCTAGCGTACAAGTCAGATTAGCTCATTACACCAAGCTAAGTTAGCGCTGTTAGCTTCTTGAAGTTCAACTAACGTGTAAACATGTAAAATGCTAACTTAACGTGCTCTTATCCTGAGTAACGTTGAAGCACCTAATGAAATAGCTTTAGTACACGGGTAGTAACGGTCAGCTTTCACTTCAGGCAGAGGAGAACCACTCGCCTGCTTGTATGCACCAATAATTTTTATGTTAAGTTAAATTTTAGGCAACAAAATGTTTTGAGGAAACACTAGTTGGACAGAGTTAAAGCTGCAGATTCCTCCAGTGTAGTGCCTACAGTGTTTCCCAGGCTGGGTACCGGGGACCCCAGGGGCTCTGTGAGTGGGTTTTTGAGATTCTCAGTATAAACAGAAAATGAAACGTTTTTCAGTAACGTGTAACTCCTGAGGTTTCAACAGAATGTGAGACTGTGTGTGACCCCATGTTTCACATCCACTACACTGGTTAACTAACAACACTTATATATAAGGTCTTACACTTCAGCAACGCCTAATATGTGGTACACTGTCTTCTCTAGTGCAATTTAAGGGGATAAGATCTTAAGAAATGCTGTACTGTGGTCTAATAAACCTTGTAGATTTCTGATAGGAAAAAATATTGGGACCCTTCTCTCCAGATTAGTCAGTTTCTTTTCGTTGGCTCATTTTGTTGGGGCTGTCCAATCTCAGTGAAGTGAGTCATTCAATTAAAGCACTTTTTTTCTTTTTTTTTCTTTTTTTTTTTTTTACAAGACCACTTTGGGCTAACCCTGTTTTCTATCCTGTGGCCTGTGCTACTCCATAGAGTGCGACAGTACCACATTAAAAACTGGTCATGTAGTGCCTGCAGCCCAATACTCGATTGCAGGTTAACATATATGTCAGTTAGTCAAGATCTGAGATTACAATTATGTATTTTATAAAAAAGAATTATAAAATGTCAAAGTTTCTGCAGGAGGGTTGATAAATATCCAACCCCAACAGGTTGCCTTTTAAAATGGAGCAGTATTCATGTAAAGTTGAAGTTGCGATGTTTGTCTAGGCAAAATGTCAGGTTTGTGGGTGGAAAAGTGTGAGATTTGGTTGTCAGTGTGGAAGCAAGCTGCAAGATAATGTTGGTATCAGTTTTGTATGTTTTGCAGAACCTTGTTCTTTGTTCCTAATGCACTACTGCCTACAGTTAAACTAATATGATTGGCTGTTCACGTATTATCATTTGTGTCGCTTATTTCTGTTTTTACTCGTGCAACTGCTTAGGGCTTACAATGCAACTCCTAAGTCCTCCATCTGACCTGACCAAATTAATGGACTAGTCTCTAGCATTACCCTAGGGGGATGTATTTCAGAGAATGTCAACAGTGTCTGTGAAAATGGCAAATTCAGTTTTACTAGAGTGTACTAAAACTGAGCAGATAAATTGGCCAGGTTAGGTTTGTCCACCACAGAGCTCTGACAATTTTATATTTACACTGAAAAGGTCTATCTCAGTACAAATCTTGGTCACAGTTCTTTCAACAAAAGCAATCTAAATGGGCTTTGGCTCTGATCCACAGTGATGTAAAAACAATATCCGGGTGAACAAACTAATTTTTTGCCCAATTTTTTCTGATGTCTTGCACAGCAAAAACACTGTAAACGGACCTATTACCTTTCCAGCACGGTGCTGTTAAACCAGATACACCACGGTTACACTGTGGTCGGGGTTGAGAGAGCGCATCGCCAAAATAAGTTTCACCGATCAAAATGCTTCACACAGAGGCTCTGACACTTATAGGAGCATCAACACGTTTTTTTTTATTATTAATTCATCTGTTGATTTTCTTAATTAATCATTTGGTCAATAATGTTGCTGCCATAAGACTTGTTTTCAAATGTTTAACCACCTACTGTCCATACTTTTGGTTCAGATAAACACATCAATAACCGAGAGAGAAAGGAAACTTTGAATATTTGGCAGTGAAACATTTTACTTGTTCCTGAAGAACCAAAAGCATTCATGATAATGCAGTTAATTTGAAAAACCAGTTTGGTAACCTTGCATTTTGGCAACTCCATTTGCTGGCAAAAACTCTGAGCTGGTGACTCTTGATAAAAGATAACCATAACATAAATGCAGGTGTGAGATATTACATGAATTCCTCCTACACTCAATTGTAGCAACACTTCACTGTCCTGTTAATCCACTTTGTTCCAGTGTGCCATGCAATAAATATGGCTGATTCGCACCTAGTATTTGCTTATGTGCAGCATGTTGGAAGTTCTTTGGACACTCCACTTAGCAGCAGACCTGTGGTTGTTTTGTATTCAAACACTTTGTCAAAAACATCAGCAGAGGCTAGCAGTTGGGTTGCTCAAAGTAAAGGCTTGGCATGCAGTCACTGCAGCCTGACTGGTTAGTTGGTTTCAAGCTATCAAGTGACTTAACAGGAAGTAATGTGAATGACGTAGAGAAACAGTCACATATACGAACACAAAATTAATAGGTTGGATATTTAGGGTGATAGAGAGATCTATACAAAACATAACAATGTCAGGCCCGGATGATTTCATGTTGCTGGTGGTACTATTAATAAATGTAATACTTCTTCAGAGCAAACATTTGTTCCTTCAGCTTTTTTATGGTGAGACAGGCTCAGTTCTTCTCCATTTGACAACCTTTTTTTTTTTTTTTACCAGTAATTTGTTTTAATGATTGTAAGGAGCTTTGCTGTAGCACACCAGGTACATTTTATACAATCTGAAAGAGCCATCATTTGCAAAATGGAAGTGAAATTTAAGACTCTAAGCTCCACACAATAACATAACATTTTATTGTTGTCAGAGATGTGTAAATTTGCCCAATGCTTGGATGAGAGCTTAAGCTGAATATACGAGCAATGCCACTTGAGGAAATCCCCATTTTATTATTCACCAGATGTGATTTTTGAGACAACTGAGGAGCTTGTGATGTTTTTAAATGGGGGAAACAACTGATTGTAAAAGTGACTAATGTATGTGATGATCAGTGGCTTTTACTTTGACCAAATATGTAAATGTCAGTATTTGTATGACTAGAAGGAAATATTATGTTTCGAGGATCTTAAAAAAAAAAAAAACAGTGAAAATTACGTTTTGTGTTCATTTTACGTACCTTTTTAAAAATGTGTTCCACATCAGGCTGGACGTCCAAGAAACGGTGTGGAAGAGGAGATTGTAACAGTGTTTGTTTAGAGGTCCAGGGCATCAGATTAGTCCAGAACAAGGGGATTATTTTGGCTTTGTAAGTCTCCCGTCATCTCATGGGCGCGCACCAGCTGATGGCAAACTCAGAAAGGATTTGGCCTATATCCTTTTTAAGTACCTTTAAAATCACTTGAATGAAGCCATTTATGAATGTATATCCCCATGTGCAATTGCATTCTTGGTTTTTACTTGGGCAAAGAAATAGAAGTAATAATAATAGACCTTCGGAATGAGAAGCCTATGCGTTCCTTGACTCCCTATGTGAGTTGGTGTTAAGACTCATAATGTGGTTAGTGTCGTTTCACAGATTGAGAGGAGATGGAGAATCTTTGTAGTTAAAAACATCACACAGTGTTTCCCCATGGTTGAGATTTATTTGAAGTGGTCCACCTAAAGTGGTGGGGGTTGGGCTCGTTAAAGCACTGGTGGGAAGCTACAACATCCAACACTTGAGAGTCTGCAGGAAAAACAGCATTACATACATGATCTGACTTCCAGATAGTAGCCGGTAATGCATACAGCAGACGTTTTACTTGCTACTCTTGCACAGTCAGCTGCATTTAACAGGGAGACATTTAAAAGGAAGAATTAGTGAATAAAAACGTTTAGGAAATTCTTTTTTTGAGTCTCAGGATTTCACAGTTCAGTGTTTGAGCCTTATCCTGATCTCAGAGCTTTAGATATTGATCAATACAGAGCAGGTCAAAATCATTTAAAGTAGAAAACGTAAACATTCTCTTCTTTAAGCTTCTCAAATGTGAAAATATCTTCTTTTTTTTAACTGGTGTTTTTATTGCCGTTTACTGTTATTAGGAGGGTCAAACGATTAATCAAGAAAACAATTGATTGCGATTACATCCATTAGTCACAGGCCTAATACAGAGTCCAATGCACGCAGCTGCACACTTGGCCTTGTGTGTGTGTGAGTGTGTATATATACGCATATAATATACTTTATATATATATATATATATATATATATATATGGAAAGAGAGAGAGGTGTCATATAGAACAGTTGGGGGGTGGATTTGGATCGTCGTCTCTTTATCTCCACCAGAAAGAAAAATGCTGAGGTTCAGTTTCAGTCTGCAGCTAGCAGCATGCTAAGGGGCACCTGAGGTATATTTAAGTGTTGCAGAAATAGTAGCAGTGGAAACAAGTGTTTTTAATTTTGCAACAAACATGTCATTTGACTCACAGTCCCTTCACTGTGTCTGTAGATATCATTAATTAAAACAGCTCGTTGCCGTTTTATTTGCTTGTTAAAATGTCAAAACACAGTGAGGTGTTTTTCTGACAGCTTGTGGATTACTTGAAATGCCGTAGACTAAACAAAGGATGTGAACTGGATCTGCTCCTCTGTTGTCAGTATTGATCCGTCCATCCATCCTGTGAATCAGCTTGGGACACTTCTTGTGGGGGCAAATGTATCTGGGTTAAGCCACCAAAATAAATCTTATATATTTTTATATATATGTGTGAGCTGTTGGGTTATGGGAGAACATTACCTCCTTTATTTCCTGGGGTTACTATTTTGTTGAAAAAGTTGACTAGATGTGACAGTTGTCTTGTGAGCTGTAAAGTCGTATCATGGGTCAAAGAATATGCAATTCTGCTTTAGTTTTTATAGCATTGATTGGTTTCCTCGCGAGCGAATTTCCAATTATAGCAGGAAAGAGCTTTGAATGCTTGTTGCACAGTTGCTGCTTTGCCAGAGACTGGTGATCCATCTTTTCCTGGGATGCGAGCCCAGGTTACGCTCAACTCTCTGCCACACACGCTCTAAAGATATTGTCAGCTTTTGTGGTGCTGCACAGTCCCGAGTGCTGCAGAAATGCTGTTTCATTTGCCTTTTGGTTTGATGGATCATTTCTGTATTCTTAGAAAGATAAGACACAGAAATTATGAGTCCATTCAGGCTGATATTGATGAGATTTTTGTTGTTGTCATAATAATGAAGCCCTGTCAAATTGCATTAGTATGTTTAACACACTGTTGCTTTCAGTAGGGTTTTAATTCACCCACTCAAAAGCAACATGACCTTGTTCGCCGCTCTCGCTTCATTTGTTTCTGACACTGGTGATCTTTTCACTGCAAGGTGCACACAAGTGGTATGAAATTGTTGCTGCTCTACAGTTGCTGTAGCCCATCAATTTGTTGACAGAAAGCAGATGCTGTAAGCTTGATTTTTATCCGTAAGAATGTCACGGTCTTTTATAAATGTACATTGTTGAGTCGAGTTGTTGTTGTTGTTGTTATAGAGCAGGAAAGGTCTGTGAAGATGATGTGTGGGATTTCCTCAGTGCACATCAATACCGTAACATGGTGGCAGTGAGTGGGTGGTTCTGAGGCACTGTCCCCATTGCTCTAATCATACTGCAGGATCCAGTGTCGTCTGTAGAATCAAAGAGAAACATTGTCTCTCTGGGCTGACACATGCCTCACTTGTGATATTGACGAGTAAATGAGAGAACATCCACAAATGACAAAAATTGCTGCAGTCTAAAGTTGAAACACATGATCAAGTGGAACTTCAATACAGACGTCAATGCTTTTTTAAAAAAAAAAAGAAAAAAAGTAGTAATTCTCTTTCTGTCAGGCACAGGCCTGAGCGCACATGGACACAGATTTATAGAATTGTTTTATGTTCGTCTTAAGTTTGAAACATATTCACATCAAAGCAGTTTCAGTTTATAGACCACTGAAGTGTTGTCATTTCAGGCGCACAGTGATCATGTCCAGTTCCTTTTAACTGTGCATGGATAAAGAATCTTCTGGGATTACAGGCTTTATTCGTTTGATTTTGCAAGACATGTACTGTAAATATCACGGGGCTAGTTTCTTTGGCAGTGTGTTTGCAGCTGTTTGATAATGAAAACATTACCAAAGAAACCAGTGCAGGATGTTTTGGCAGTGCCAAAATCTCCCACTTTTCTCTTTTTTGCTTTAGATTTTTATGGTGACTTCAAAAGTGGTTCACACCCGTGTCACCAGTTACAGCAAATCTCCTTTAAAATCCACCAATCTTGAACAAAATAGTCGGTTTTGGCGTGTAGTTACAGGAAATCATATTATGGCCCTCAAGGTTGGACAGTACTGGTTGGCCAGTTGCCCTTGGCAACCACATTTGGACCACTGTCAACCATTTTGTATAGTGTGGTTGCTCTTTTTGGTAACCAACGCACTGATTCCTCTGTCGTAAATGTAAAATCTTGTACCTAGGCAAACAAGAGAGCTGCTGTTGTGCTTTGTTTGAAATGCCATAATATGTTAATGTATGTAAATAGGTTAATGTAAAAAAAAAAAGTCAAATAATGAACCACATCATTCACAAACCCAGAAGACAGTTGCTGACGCTGTTATTTAGAGAAATATAAATTATATTAGATCAAACAATTTATCGATTAATTGATTAGTTATTCAACATTGTTCCCAGTTTCTCTATTATAAGTATTTGTCTGTTTTTCTGTCATATGGGGCAGTAAATTGAACATATTTGTGCTTTGGATTGTAGGTCGAATAAAACAAACAATTTTAATATTAAAATAGTCGTCTTGGATTGTCGGATTCAATTTATCAAGAAAATAATAGATTAATGAACAATGACAACTGTGAAAATTGTTAGTTGCGGCCCTAGTAGAAACTATTCACTCTTTAAAAGTCTTTCAGCACCATGGGGAAACTAAAACTAAAAGCAGCCAAAAAGCACCAGAGAATGCACAGAATGGAGCTTGAGGTTTGAGATATTAATTCATCAAACCAGGCTACCCTGCAAACGGTTTACTACAAATTCTGAAAATGATAAAAACATTTTCAGACTTAACTCATTTGTCGGTTCTTCTGATCAAATTAGACACAAGTGACAAGCCACTGATCTGATCACGCTGCAGGAAGTAATTATCTGTCCTTGTTCATTTTCCCATTAATCGGACAAGGTGCTGGAACCAGCTTCACTTATTTGCACGGGAAATTCATGTCATACTTTGATAAACAGTATTATGCAATTTTCACAACAGATCCAGGAAAATCTCACATTAAAAACACGTCTATCTCAAGAGTATTAAAATCGTGAGAAAGCAGTTAATGTCGCAAATTAAGCAACACTTGCAGTAATCATACACTCTTCACTCACCCATTACAGAAAAAAAAAACCTCCAGTAATGACACTGGACAGATCAGAGTGTAGCTGCAGGCAGTGTATATTGATTTCTTCTTCAGCGCCATTGCTGTGATGTTTACCGCACATTATAAAAACATCTGCACTGTGGACGTTTGTCTAAACAGCCAGAGAAGCAATCTTGTGGCTTTAACATAAGTGGATTGGACCGTCCTGACTGGTTTGGAAAAATATGGGTGGGTAACGTTTCACTCAACAGCTAAAGGCAGATTTATGCCTTTGTGTTGAGATGTTGTGGTATCTACATGCAGGGCAGTGGAGGCTATCTGGGTTACATGGAGACAACAAAAATTGCTTTCCAACTTGGTCTACCCAGTGTTTTCTCTGACATTTTTTCCATTGCTGGGAGTATTTGTTGATGGGAAACACAACACGGTGCAGGTTGAAGAAAATGCCCGCTAATGCTCTTATTCAGTAATGTTACACAAATGCGTATATTGAGATAATGCAAAGCCATCCCCGCTGGAAGACTTCCTCTAACCACAATCAGCTCTGTTTATATATATATATATAAAAAAAAAAGGGGAATAAATGAAGGAAAACCCAATTACTTTGGGTGCATAATAAATGCACGACACGTCTTGATAATGTACAACACATCCATCTAGTGAGGTAGCGGTGTTGCAACAATCTACAGGTTAAATCCTACGCTGAACTATAAATCAGTTCCCCACGCTGTAGGCATCCACACCAGGAGCAGAGAAACAACCCGACAGAGAAGCATAAATTCAGCTTTAGTGTTATTAGTAGTAAAGTGAAGTATTGAGATCCCCCGGGCTGTGAATATGTCAGACTAAATATGAATATGTAGTGTGGCACTGCTGAAAAGGAACACTTGTGCCATTGTCTAGGAATATGGTGTCTTAGGTTTTACTTGTACCATACTGTAATCTGCCAGAAAATATATTAGATCCTGACATTAAAGGAGAATATAATGTCTTGACAGTCAGTCTGTTTGCTTTGCATTTTAATTTGGCAGGCTCTATAAAGGAAGATTGACAGTGTTGCAGAAAATGAAAGCTGGCAGGCACGTACAATAGAAAAGGTAGATTAATAACTGAAGGAAAAGAGTTGATATCTGACAATCTGAGGAAAAAGGAAGCAAACCTGAGCTCTTTTCAGGATGACAAAGCATTTGAGCTCTGACCTAGCTGACTTGCATTTTTGAAGGTGCATGCACACGAGGCTTGTCATTTCCTTTAATGGATGACCAAGTGGTCATGGTGGCAGCAGATAGGTAAACAAGAACGTCAGACTTTTGAATAAGGCAAACGTATTGCAACGAGCATTGGGTGGTGCTTTTTTTTTAATGTTTTTCTTGATTACTTTCCAAAATGGAACATGAGGAAAACTGGTCTAGCTCCCCCAAGACCCCAGCATTGCTATTTTGCAAAATGGAAACTGTGGTTGTTTACAGCAGCAGTTTAGTTCCAGAAGTCTTAAGACCATGTGAAACAGAATACAGAGCTCAGTTTGTGCTGTCTAAAAATTATCGACGAGGGTTAATGCGAGTTTAAATGTGGGAGTGAACACTGGTGAAAAGATTAAGCAAACATCCAGCGCCAACAAGTAATTATACCGTACTTGAGTAGGAAAAAATATGAAAGCATCAAAACACACAAGTTCAGTTTTTATTACACACTGGGTGTAGCTGAATGGGAACACTTTACCATCCCTGAAATGCAGAATGCTGCTCCTCCCCCTCTTATACATACATTTTCTTGTACAACTGTCAGCGCTCATTGTCAGATACATTTTGTGTTTTTAGGAGCAAGACTAAGTTGCAAGATGGAACCACAGCAGATGGAAGTATTTGATATGATGCGTTGTGCAAAAAAGGAAACGTTTAGATATAGTGGAATTAATTGGTCAGTAATTGATCCAAGCACTGTGAAAAACTTACAGTATTCAATCAATGATGAATTGGGTCTAAACTGGTGCCTTCTCCTGATACTCATCAATTTTTGAATGTGACACTTGTGCCTCTCAGGAACAAGATCACTGCTGCATCGATTCTGGAAAGCGACCATGTGAGAGTGACAATGGCATTTGAGACTCGCTTTGTTGACTCGGCTTCTGTTAAGCAGCAGCTGGGAGGGAGGCTGGCAGTTATTCGAGGTTAATGGTTGTCCATGCCCTCTCTCTAGTTAGACACTTATATGGCAACACCTCAACTGTACATGGAACAAACAGTAGTGCAGTGTATTAGTCATTCAGCAGTGGCCTGCTGTCTTCTCATAGTTAGACCCCCGACTCCCCACAGGAGCAGCAACACCACTGTTCCATGTGGTGCTTTTATTGCTGTGTTACAAGTCAGCCATTTACAATGTAGTAGGTTAATAGAACTTTCCTTGATTAAACTACTTTAACATTTTGAAATGTCCAGAGAAGGTATATGCAGATACCAATAATGTGACTGAATGTATTCTGTGCAGATGGATACGAGTTTTTAGAATTTGTTGGAATGCATGTAATAAACAACACACAAAAGACTGAAGTAAAAAAAAAAAAAATAGTGTCTTTATCTTATTCTATTCCACAGACGCAGACCCATAAAGACAAAGAGAGAGACACACACACACACACACACACACACACACACACACACACACACACACACACACACACACACACACACACACACACACCCAGCAGTGTTAGACAAGGGACTGTCTGCTCTGTAGCCCCAGGCCTTGTCCTTTCACAATTCTTCCCTCTCCCTCATTTGTCTGTCTGTATTTCAGTAACAGAAACTAGCTTCATTTACCCAACACATTTATCCAACTCCAACTCCTCCTGGATCGAGGAGAAAACCATAGAATAACATTGATTGATAGGGAAACTATTCTATAGGGACTAAACCAAATTCCTATACCTAGTTTTAAACGGGGACAAATGCTTGATTTATGTGTCAGATGAGGGCAGAAATGGAGAGAAACATCTCGAATGAACCAACTCCGAGTACTTGTGTACTGGCATTCAAGTGTAAATTGTGCATAGTGGGCGTCCAAGTACTGTGCAGCACTTCTAAGTACTCTACTTGCTTGTTGTGGCTATGTGTCATATATCTTTAAACTGGCCTGTCTGTTTGTCTCATTGTCCCATCTGGACCTGGTTTTAGGGTTTCAGGAAGAAAATCCATCTTAAAACCTTAAAACCTTAATAGAATCTTTGCCATGTTAATTTTACAGTAAGTGCTTCTTTCTTTTTCAAATGTGCTGCTTCTCATTTTACATGTATAGTGGTGTCTGATACTTCCTTCATTTTGATAAGCTCCCCTCTTTAGTTTTGAAGCCCAGTGCAAAAAATGAACTTTCTGCTGAATCACAGTGAACAAGAAGACATGCACCGTAGGTTTAGCTTTGTGGTATCTCCACACGAGTTAATAGTCCTGGTTTGAAGCCTGACTTCAGTTAACTAACTGGAGGCAGTCGGGTGTGATGGTCACAATGATGATGGAACAGACAGACCTTGAGTTTACTGACCTCCCCCAACCCCAAGAGTGGAGTGGCTAAGTCTGAAGTTAATTCCAATAACCTCCCTGCTAATACTTACCACAGCTATTCTTATTTGACAATATTAAACCTCTTTTTAATCACAGATAAACACAAGAAGCTCCAGCCTTCATGCTGCTGAGCACACATCAGCATGACATGTTGTTTACCACCTCTGGAAAATATAACCTTTTAAAAGAGACTAGCGTCTCTCCTACAGCTGCATATTAGCTCATCTACAATATTTTGCTGCTAAAATAACTAATGAATTTAATTCCTTTTACATGGAAATATGTATATTTGCGTACATAATACAGTGGGTTGTTCATGGCAGCTGGCATAACCAGCTGTATTTAGACTGTATTTAGCTGATAGTCGATCCATCCACAAAAAACGACAACAATCACTCAGGAAGTTGTTGTTTGCTCATTCCTGGATTTGTTTTTTTGTTTTGCACATTTTTGAACCTTCATGTCATGTTGCTGTGAGATCTTTAGAGGTGTTTTGTGACAAGATGTCAGATTCTTGCCAGTTGGTGCTGTTGTGCGAACCTCTGGTCATCACGTTTGAACACTATTTTGACGGCAGAGTAAGACCAATTGTCAAGACCAGTTGTTAAGTTCAAAACACCTTTGCAGCACTGCCTGATGTGAAGACACCCTGAAGTTTTATTTTTACTAACTCTAATATCTGGCTGTGGAGGGGGCTTAGTCGTCGACACCAAAGTCAACACAGAGCACTTCAAGAGCTCCCTTATCTCCACAGGTACTTTCCCTGCCTATGAATAATTCAGTTTCATGGTTAATGGTGAGATTCCTTTGTCTTGTTTTCTAGTTTTACTGTAGATTTTCGAAACCATAAACCCTAACAAAAAAATACTCTTTTCATCCAAGAGTGCTTTGACCTTTTGGATTAAGTTATGTCCAAATTGACATTCTATATATTACACTTGGTTTAGTACAACTTGTCCAGTGAGGGAATCACCCTATTGTACAGGACATATATTTGATGTAGTGTTTTATTCTGTCCTTCCATAATAATGTCACCAAGCAGGTCTTTGTAATGTACTATATGATCTCTGTCTCAATGTCTTGCTGAACTGTTGGTACCTGCTTGCCTAATTCACAATTACTTTAATCTTCATAACCCGACTTGAGCTGTGGACGGGAATTTCATACTTATTGCATGATTATCTGAAACCCATCACATTAAAGCAGACAATTCTCTGTTAATATAGTAGCCACCTCATTATCCACCATAATAAATGGCATCACCACAGAAGTCCTTACTTGGTCCCTTCTGTTTTCAGTATCTTTACAATCAAGATGATGAACATGTTGTTGCAACGTTATGCAGATGACACCAGCATATACTTAAGGGATTAATAAAAAGTTTGAGGTCTCAAAACCATCTACTGTTGAATGAAAGCAAATCCAAGCTTATTTAATTCAATCATGAATGATACTCGTTTTATGTCTGTTGACAATTTAAGGTATAATTGATAATTCCATCTTGAACATTGTAGACTTGGATTAAATTTCATGTTGGTTAATTAAAGATACACCATAGCTAAAAACAAAAGTGATAATAGTTGCAGAGCTCTAATTTTAATCAACAATGCTTTAATGGTAAATAGTTATGATTTTTTTATCATTAGATTGTTTAACAAAAAGAGACTACTGGTAACAATAAGAACTCTGTGGGGAGGGGGGGGGGGACAACAATTAATGGATTAATTAATCAACAGCAAATTAACCTGCAACTATTTACTGTAATTTTATAGATAAAATGATTAATTGATTACCCAAAAGGGGAAAAATTAAGCAGATTAATCACTAATTAAATAATTGTCAGATGCAGCCCTAATTGGTTTAATATCCAAACAACATATTTTCGGCCATTTTTTGTATTATGTTTGTGTAAACGGTCAGAAACTGTAAGTACCCTGCAACTGAAATTATTATTTATTTTTTTTAACATTCAAATTACAGAAATAGTATTCAGTGAAAATGACCATGTGCAAATATATGGAACTGCTCAGGTTAGATGGCATTGAACGACAACAAACCAGAGGATTTCTCAGAGCATGGAAAGTTTCTCAAACCACTTGAATATGCCTCATTAGTATTTAACCACACTCCACCATACAGATGGATTTAATAATGATATATTAAAATTCATTATAAACTTCAGTCTGTCCACTGAGAGATTAAGCACGCACTCATTGAGCTTACTTTACAGTTGACCACAAACACAATCAAGTGTGTCACAGTAGATACTGCTGCTGTTACTATATCGACTTGCATTGAGACAGAGTGTCTCAATTATAGAACGAAGAGACCAAAGATAATTAGAAGTGTTTTGAGAATCCAAGTGACTGGCTTTTGTAATTCAGAAATCATGGCAGAGTGGAATGGCTGAGCATGTTAATGGAGCTGCTCTTGTTTCTGCTAGAGTCCTCTTTGAGCACAGGAAAAATCAATCTGGCACCTTGTCAGTATTTAACATCAGGGCTTCCTTACTCCCTGGCCAATGTGTAAGTGTTCTTTCCGACCTCTGCATCGGCTGTTGCCACAGACAAGCCACAATTTGATTATTTATTTGTACTCATGGGTGGATTGAATTCCCAGTTTAGACTGGCTACCACTATTTTGGCTTGGCAAAATGACGGTCTTTGTGTAATTTATTTTTCCATATTTTCCTTTCCATGACTATTGAAGAATAATGTTGACACCATGCTGACAATGAAGTTATTTCTAATAATATTTCACAGAGAACAAGTACCTTGTGACAGGCACTTGCTTGTGTGAATGAGTAAGATCATTTACTGTGGCAAACATTTCTACTTTCAAATGACAGTAAATGTAGTTGAAGCTTCTTTGATTCATGTGAGACAAATGTTTGTTTACTTCTAATATTTTAAGTGTGATATTTAGCTCAATTTGATTACAGTTCACACCAACTTGACTTCATCTGTCAGCTGCTTAAACTCTGAGAGCGAGTCTTTATTCTTTCATTTAATCTATTGATATCACTATCAAAAGGAACTCAAGCTGTCTAGATAAAGACTTTCTGTGTGATTCCACATTAATGTTGGTTGGAAAGTAGTTTGTCTCAGACTATTTTCATATGGTGGCTCTGCTGGCTGCTGGGTGATCATCTCAAAATTGTGTTGTATAAGTATACAACACTCAGTGAGTAGCTCTTTATTTATATGTATAGCATCACTTCAACACGTCATCTAGCTCCACCCCTCACATATTCCTCATTAATGCAGTTGAAGTCACATTTCTCTAATAACACTAATAATTTGCTTCTTCAAACTCTGTACCTGCCTAAATTCTTGTAGTGCTTTTGGCCTTCTTTACATAAAGGTTTATAGGTGTTCACTCACTTGGGAATTAGAAATGAAGAGTTTCTCTTCAGAATAGACACAGTGATTACAGTGATGGCATCTATACTTAAAAGTATTGCTGTTGGCTAGGTCTAGGCTCTCAGCCTTGTTGTTAAGGTTTCATGATAATCAGACATGGAGCCTTTTAGCTAGTAGTGTTATATTAGTGTGGGAAATTATAATGGACTACTTTTTTCTACTATTTCCTGACATTACAGTCATAACAATCAATTGGAAAAATAATTTGCAGAATAATCGATAATGGTTTTGCCCTTTATATCATAATGAGCTGTTGTTTTTCACATCAAAAACTGAGCTTTTCAAACACACTCTATGGTGTTCATGAATCTGAAAATGCTGGTCTTGGATTTTGTAAACGGTATAATATGTTTGCTTAGACAAGTGTATTCTGCTGTGAGGGTGTAATGTAAAGAATTACGTGCCTTACATTTTTCTGTGGTTGCTAATACTGAGTATCAGTGTAGTCAATCAAGTAATGCATGTATTTTATTGAACACGACATTGCAATTGCCCTGATTGACCTGAAAGCCCTAGTGCAGAGTGTTGTTTTAACATCGTCTGATTTCTCCACCTTAATGTTTATGTAATTGTGAACAAAGCATGCAAGGCACTGACAATAGAGACAGATTGCTATATTTCTGTTTACTGAAAACTACCATGGGGAATAATGCAGTTTGAGGCAGTTTTATGTGAGAGCTTTGTTTTTTGCTGCATGAGAGCAGAGCCTGGACTTAAGGCCCAATCAGCCAGGGAGCAATATGCATATTTCACACTTGTTTTGTTACTGTCGGTTTGAGTCACACAGCTGCCAGTCCAAGAGACAAGGGAAGGTGCTGCAACCAGGGATAAAAGACCTTTTGGCAATAATGTTAATATTTTGAAATAAACCTTTTTGTGTGTAACAGCAGTATCAACCAAAAGTGACCTCTTTGAGTTTCCAATTTAGGTTGAATATGATGTTTTAATTTGATCTAAAGATGAAATACATTACGCATACACATACGTTATCATAAAATGTAGGGCCCACCAACAGAATCTTCTGTATAATGCATGCATACTGAAGGCTTTCCAGTGAGGTCACCCTTTGCTGGTGATTGTGAGCTCCTGTTGTTGACATAATTACTGATAAAGATGCTGGCTGACCCACAAACTCCTGATTCCCATCACCTGGACTGACTCGATGCATTTCTATTTAGGTAATCAGCTCAAGCACACAATCCAATTACATGGAGGTTACTGTGACAGGGTTTTTCCTGGCCGAAATGAGGCGGGGATGGTACTAAGGTACGACTGGGGGGTGGGGTCGCTGCAATATTTATATTTTCATTATCATTATCTCTCCGGCCATTGCCAGTCAAAGTCCCTCACTCTATGCCTTTGAGAACATCTGGGAAGATGAATAAAAAGTGATGTTAAAATCAGGTAAACGTCGGCTTTAATACACTCATTAATACACTCCTAAAGACCTGTTACTGAGAACTAAGCCTACTCTCAGTCCTGACAAATTAATCATATCTCGTCAGTAACATGAATTCACATTTTAGAAGAACTAATGATGTCTGCACTCTGCACTGTTTCACCTATCCTCGTGATTCTCCTCCTCGCGAACTCTTTTCAAAATAATCTGTGATTTAAGACATTTCTGCAAAAAAAAAACAAAAAAACATACACGATGGGATGTAACGTTAATTTAGGGAAACTTCTCAAGAAGCTGTGTGTGCTCGAGTGTAAAAGAGATAATATTTACTTGTTTGAATAGCAGCAAAATCAGGTTGCCGCCTCCCTCTGCAAGCAGAAAATCCAATGGCTCTGCCTGATGCACGGATTACGATACAACGCCGCTACATTGCTGTAGTGGCGTACAGCCGCAATTGCAGTTACAAAATCCACAGAGAAAACAAGTAGGCCTACTAGAATTTTGTTGTGAGGCAGAGATGGCACAAAATTTGATGGACGTGGCTGCCTCGAAACTCATTTTTCTGTGTGGGGAAAAAACGTAGGTCTACACAGGTTTTTCATCATCAGTGTTTTCAGCTCTAGAACACAGTGTAGAAACAGAGTAGGAAGGTGTTGTCAACTTCTCTTTGTAGCTGTAAAAGCCAGAGAGCTGCAAGTGCTCTCAGGATAGCTTCCCTGCCATTAGCATCCTCGCCACTGTCTCCAGATTGCATGTGTCTAAAAAAAAAAAAGGCTGATATTTTGGCCCGACTGTCGACATTTGGGGTTGACGCTTGTCCATCCTTGGTTTTTAACTTATTGGAAAATGTTATTGCACTTAACATAATGAGTTGTCAACCTGTCTCTCTTCTACACCACTCAACAAAGGAGAGGAAAAACATGCCCGTAAATGAAAGCAGATTGTAGTAGAGACTCTCACACGGACCTAAAATGAAAGAAGAGCACAAAAATTAGGTCAAATAAATGAAATATTCCTTCTTTTTTTTTTATTTTACTTGTTTTTTTCTTTGGTTTCTTCCCCCCAAGGCAATGGTAAGACAGCTATTAACAGAAGTTAAACAAACCATCTTGTAGCTTTGGCCATTTGGTTTATTGTTGTAGTTGTGTGTTGGGTGTTGGCCCAGCCCGAGTGCTCCTGGATATCCCTCACTTTTCAACCCATCAGCGCTTGTCTGAAACACAGAGCCTCAGCAATGCAAGGCATGCAGCTGAGAGTTTGGAGGCGTTAAAAATCTCCTCTGTGAGCCATGATAAACCAGACTCTTCCCTGCATCTCTGCAAGACAATTTAAAGTAACTTTGGAGAAGCGTTTTTCAGTCCTTAATGAGATTTCGAGCACTGGGAGTAGAGATGATGCAATAATCATTATGAATGTATACATACCTTGCTTATGACATAAAAACATCATAACATAGTGTATGTTTTTATGATTGTAATTATAGCAGGAACAACTGCAAGCAAAGGCCTGGGCCCAGTAACATGCCGGTAAATATGCATTGCTGATGACATTTATTGGTCTAAATGAAGCTATTTTCCTACAAATGTGTTTAAAGACGGTGATTTCTGTCATTAAAGTAGCTACGTTTTACTACTGTTTAAAGGTTTTCATAAATCATGTACAGATATAGTTCTGGCCAAGATAATTGTACTATGATATTTTCAGGTTGACACTGCTCAGGAGCAGATTTTTAAACATGCATTTGAAACTGTAAGTAACTGTTCTGCATTCGGACACAAACAATGCCTAACAACATGCGCATTCCCCTGGCGTATGTTGTTATTTTCCTTTGCACCTTTCCTCACCTCTGTCCGTCACATATAAACAATAAGCATAAAATGGCTAAACGAGTCCTACGTCAGAGTCAGTTCCAGAACGTTCTTTATAGATGAACCTCATAATGTAATTTCTGTTTTATGCACAGCTGGTGTTCCTAACAGTCATATCCAGAAAACAACATTATGCCAGGTCTGATTGTAGTTGTGTTCCACTGCAAATCGACCAGAAATGGCTTTTCCCCGCGTCTTTTTTTTTTTTTCTGCGCTTTCAAGGCGGAATCACCCTTATGTGGCCTCTGTGATAGATAGCTGAATGAAACTGGATCTGTGAAAAAAGGACAAGCACTCTGGGAGTTGCACAGCCTGCATGCCTTTCGCTCAACGGGGCACTCACTGGGACATTTCCTCAGTGGGGCTTTTTCAAAAGAGGCTTGCGCTGCAGTTCCAGCTAAGGGCAGTACAGTAGGTCAACTGCTGATAGAGTTACAACCTCTCTTTTGTGGAGGTGTTGGACAAATTAGACCTCACAACTATTTACCCAGTCAAACAGGGACAGCTGCATCTCTCCACCCTCCAAAACCTGCCACCGACTGTTGTTCCTTTGGGGAGCCATCTGTGAGGAATAAGCAGGCACGGTGATCAAATGATTGTTCAACAGTTTTACCTCTGTCACTGCTGGGGGTGATATGAATGGCCTCTTAACTGAATCAACATGGGCTCTGTGCATTATGTTATCCAGCTGCCATCTTGGACTGTTGTTCTAATGAGAGCTGAGTAATAGTAGATGGCTCCTTTTCTGTCAGTCAGTGGGAACAACCCAGCGGTAAAGACTATAGAGCATGAAACCATAACAGTTAGATGCATTTGTTGTATAAAACTCTCCCATTATAGGGAGATTAATTTAATTGTCCGATTAATAGTAATGAAGCAGAAAATATGCTGATATCCCCATACAATCTTTTTGGATACTGTCATAGTTATTCCAGAAGCTTCAGGATTTGATTTGATAAACCCATCAAGATTAGCTGTATTTACACGAGGCTAATAATCTGGGCATGTAAAGTCAATTTTGAAATAATTTCATCAGTTTGTTGTTTAAAATGCTGTATGAGTCTGCTGTGTTTGTAATTTTATAGGTCTAATAAAGAAGTTAAATATTCAACACTGTTTAGCGAGTGAAGCTAATAGTTCAACTAAATATGTGCATGTTTCTTATGTTTGATCAATTCTTCAATTCAATTAATTGTCTTTAGTGTAAAGGGAATGTGTGGGAATTTTTTCTTTTTAAACAGTAATTGTTTTTATGTTAAATTTCAGAGCAATTTAATTTATCATCTAATTAGCAGTACAAGTAAGTGTTTGAGCTTGTTTGTGCTGAAACAGTGTGGATTCTGAAAGGACTGCACCTAACCATTATTTATGATTAATCTGCTGTTTTTGACTGTATTTTGTTTAGCTTGTTTTATTTGACAAACAGGCCAAACCCCACAGATATTCAGTTAAACTTTACTTACGACAAAGAAAAGTGTCAAGTCCTCACATTTGAGAAACTAATGCTAGTAAATGTTTGGCATTTTTCGATTATCCAAATATTTGCAGATTAATTAAGCAAATAATTATTGCAGCTCTTGATTCTAAACATGGATGAATTTTGAATTGAACCATTTTTACTAGAGCCCTTAAAGATAATGCATTGTTAAAAATCAAATTATGAATAGGTTAAAATGCCCTGATCTGAATATGGATCTACTTTAACAGGAGAATAATGATAATTCAGATATCCATTACAAAATCTAGGATTCATTACTTAAGCTGAACAACATAAAACAAACACACCATGGCTACCAATTAGAAATAAGAACCTATACTCTTTTTAGAGCTCCCCTGTGTTTTGCTGTGTTTTGTCAGTTGAGTTTCTGCAGCACAAAGAGAATCATCAGAATTCATGCCTGTTTGAGGAGGTATTGATCTGATCACCCTTAACCACCACCCCCGAGTCTTTTGTGCTCAGGTTTCCTTTCTCCCTCACGTTCTTCATTGCACGAGGAGATGAGAACTCTGGATGTGGGTTTTTAATTATTTACCTACATGTAGTGTCTCAGTCTCAGGGGGCTGTAAGTGCAAGATTTTCAAAAGATGGTCTGATTCTTTTGCTGGTACCGGTTCATGCACATGTTTAACACCATCAGCACCAGGCTATTTACAGCTTGGGAGGGGTTAAATTGAGCCTCTGGACTGAAAGCACTGCATGTTCTCCATTTAAGAAATAGAACATTTGTAAGGTGCAATGATACCTTAGTTTTCAAGAAGAGACTATCAGGATTATTGGGGATTGGCTGAAGCCTTGTAACTGTGTGACTTACTATAACTCAAATTGTTAGCAGTGTTGTAAATATGTGTCCCAGTAATGTTTATTTGTACATGACGCTTTTTGAAACACAGCACTGTATCAGTGTTAACCTATGGTACACAATAAGCTCTGGCTTGATCAGTTGCATTCTTCATTTTCATCATTCATCAACATTTTTCCTCACAGAAGATTTTTACTATTCATTATACTATTAATTGTGGTTTTTAAAATTGACTAACTAACTGGTGTTAGTCATCATCACAATTGCAATGCGGCGTATAACTTCACTAAACTTATTTATCTTATTAATTATTATTATTTATCTTATCATCTTATTAAAGATGACTCACGCCGAACGCACAAACGACAAACAAGTTCATCTTCACACACATTTTCCTTTTCCACTCTTAGACAATCACTGTCGTATTTTTTAAAGAAAGATTTGCAAATATTTAGATAAAACAAAAAGGACCTCCGTTCTTCTAAATTCATGGTAATCTGAGAACACATTTGAGAAATTGAGAAAATAAATTTAGTAGACTTAATTTCCACATTGAAAACACAGTTAAAAGTTTGTTTTTTTTGTATCGGGGTTGTTTTGCAGTTGGTCCAAAATTAGATACAGCTGGGATGTGTACAGGAATGTTGTATTTACTTCCTAAAAGATATGAAACATGATGACCTTTGGGCAATATTGTGTGTGCAAATACAACAAACTGTTCTCCTGAGACATACACTGGCTCATTCATGTTTTTAAGCTCCTCTGTTAATGCAAGATTACCATTGTGCTCTTGAGTTGAAAAGGCACGGCTCCATAAACCATGTGGGGGTGGGGGTGTGTGAGACCAGCTACTCCTTATTTATCAGCAGTGACACTATCAGCAGTGCCTCGTGAAAAGAGAGCCAGTCATTCAGAACAGTGGGGCCACCTTGGCTGTCAAAGCAGGATTTAGGCTACATTTCCCATGGTTGCCATGACGACTGTGGGAAGTGATTATAAAGAGAGGGTTTCGGAGCAGTGCTGTCACACCAGTGGGTATTACCATAGTGGTTTGCGCAGTGATCATCAGAGAATTACTGGCCCATGATCAAATGATTTTTTTTGTGTCTTGTACCCTCTGAAATGCTCTGTTCCGTGATGGCAGAGCTGTAGTAATATTATTTCTATGTCTGGAGTATTAGTCTAATATAACTCTTTTCTTATTTCTCTTTTAGGGAATATGTGGTTAAATGGGACAGGAACGAGTAGACCGTGAGGATTCTCTAACCCGTGCCCCGGAGTCCCAACCGTCTGAGAGGGTGTCGGACCTCACTGAGGCAATCCTGGGCCGTTGGCACTAAAATGTCCCTAAGTGGTGGCACTGCAGGCGGGAAAGGTGTGGACTCTAATGCGGTGGACACTTACGACAGCGGGGATGAGTGGGATATTGGTGTTGGAAATCTGATTATTGACCTCGACGCTGACTTAGAGAAAGACAAACTTGAGATGTCTGGTACCAAGGACGGCATGGCGGCACCACCCAGTGCAGTGGCAGCATTGCCTGACAACATCAGGTTTGTTAGTCCAGTGTCTGGCTCTCAAGGCAAGGAAAGCAAATCCAAATACAAGCGCAGTAAGAACTCTAAAGACAATAGTAGCAAAGCTTCAGCTGGAGATGGGGGCAAAAAAGAAACTACAGGACGGACTCAGGGGGAGCCGACAGGCACAGCAGCAAGTGCAGGAGCTGCTGGCAGTAATTCCACCTCTGGAAGGAACATGGAAAAGGGGGGCAAAGCCTCCCGAGGTGTTCTGAGTGGTAAAAAAGAGAAAGAAGTGGCTACTGGGAAAAGTAAGAAGGACAAAACAGATGGAGCCCCAGTCGTGGCAATAGCTGCTGCGGAGAAGGATGTTGTGTCTCAAGCCCACGTCGCTTTGGGGAATAGTCGTAATACGTCCTTTGAGAACACACAATCAACGGACATGGCAGAAGCCAATCAAATGGGGAATATTGCACTTGAACCTGTTGGGATAGTACCAGCATTGGCCACAAAAACTGAACCAGAGGAGGTGGAAAATGGTAATAGTGAATGCAAGACGCTAAAGAAGGTGAAAAATGAGAAGGTAAGCTTTTCTTTTTACTCTCTTTTCATGCTGCATGGATTTGTTTGGTGTTTTGTTATATATTATTTCACTTGTAAGTCTTTGGTGATGTTTGTCTTTGTCGCAGGCAATTATTAATTCCATGCTTTTTTTGGGGATGTGCAGTTGTCAGTTGGTCGGCTAATGTTGCACCATTATCTTACTGTTAACAGTCAGTAGTTTATATAAAGTTGCTAAAAGTTATTTGAGGCGTTAAATACACATGTATCAAAAAAGTTAATTATTCTGGTAATTAAAAAAACATATCCACAAACAAACATAGTCCTGCTTTGAAAATTGAGCTCTAAATGAAGCTATGCTAACTAGCCTGCTGATGAGTTTTGGAGGTTTTTTTTCCATGACTGCTGTAAAAGCAACAGCTGTGGAGTTGTATTTGCCTGTGAGGAGCATCTTTGAAACAATACCGGCTGTGTGAATTAATACAGTAGGACACAATAGGACTGGAGATTGTAGGATTCATGAAGTTGTGCTTTGTGATAGCCTGTTCCTTATAGCAGGCTGAGAGATGCACTCCTTTCCCTGAAGCTGT
The DNA here is from genome assembly GCF_002260705.1 of Seriola dumerili. Taxonomy (NCBI): domain Eukaryota; kingdom Metazoa; phylum Chordata; class Actinopteri; order Carangiformes; family Carangidae; genus Seriola; species Seriola dumerili. Next base: position 5,065,647 of record NW_019174266.1, read on the forward strand.
CTAACATGTGATGCACAAAAAGATCTACTTCTGTTTTCTCTTATTACCACATGGTGAAAAAGGCCACTCTTGATGAATATGAGACCAGCTACAGGAAATACCCCAAATCGTGGTGTTTTTCTTTCGTTCTTATCAGTGGAGGCTTGATTCATTTTCAAAGGATGCATAAGTGCCGTGATATAAAAAAAAAAAAAAATCTTATACCATGTTAAAAATCAATACCAACATCTGTTGTAATTATGGAAGCGTTATGTACTGTACATGGAAACCTGAGTCCTAATGTCAGATAAGGGAAATGTTCCCATTCGTCAGTCTAGAATATAATAGATACTGTCAGCCATATACATCACATTACGCCTGTGAAGTTAAGTAAATGTCACATCGTGTTCTACTTTTTTTTTTCTTCACACAATTTCAACGCTGACATTGTCATACAAGAACAATATAAAGATCCGTGTAGCTGTTCACCCACACTTATCTTGTTCACTCAGAGTTGATCTATCACTGTGTCTATTGTATGCCTCATAGCAGCCTTTTCATGCTCTCGCAGTATAAAAGACAGCAGAGCAGGGAGGTGCTGAGGACTGTTTTTGTCTGTCATCGTGTTCCATTCTTAATCCCACAAGCCCCAGTAATGCCTGGTGGAGCAGTATGTGGGGGAGGGAGCTGGTGCAAAGCACGCCTTCGTCGTTTTTCCTGCTGCTCTGAAAGTGGCATGGGGGATGGGCTGCGAGGAAGCCTGTTTGATTCCTTAAATCCAGGACACCCAGTCATGAACACAAGCTGTAGCGTCTCTTTGGAGCCAATGCTATGAAAGGAAATTTCAGGAAAGTCTTTGTAATCATAATGTACTTGGAATGAAAAGGCTTTTGACGAACAACAACATGAATTGGTTGACAGCACTGAATAAAGGAGAGAGGTCATAACTGCTTTCAAATAGCTAACTGAAGGAAAGTATCCTTCAAAACATGATGAAAAAAGGATGTGATTATATTGCTGCACACAGCAATTTAGGCTTGAAGAGCAGTTTTTTAGTTGGCAACCCCAGTTAATGGATGTGTTAAAACTGCAAGTTAATTTTTCTCAAAACATTAAACAAAACCAAATAAAATCAATATATGTATTTAAAAACATTCAGGGTTATTGGACTTTGTTGAGACCCAGCTCTAGTGTCGACACCAGTCAGCTTGATAATATCTACTCAGACATATTTGAACGGCCTTTTCATTTTTGGAATCGGTGAAAGGCAGTGTTAAGGAAAAATTTGAGCCTGTGAGAAAATGAGCTGTGATGATTGGAGAACATCCCGGTTGTAGAATATGCTGCATGTTTTATGAAGACGCCCATTCATTCCATTGAAGGTTGCTCACCAGACACACGCCCCAAAACAGTTCCTAAGGATAATATACTGACATGGCTGGTAATTACTATTTTGATAGCAATTGATTATATATCAATCATTCCAGTAATTTTTTTCAAGCAAAAATTGTAGAAGAAACGACAAAAATTTGTGGATTTTGGACTTTTTTGAACAAAACAAGACATTTGAAGATGTCACCTTTAGCTTTTTAATCTGTTATAGGTTAAATGATTAATAGAAAAATAACTGGAATATGAATTATTTGTTGTTCTACAACCATTAATTTTGTAAAAAGGCGTTTTGGACCCAAGCATGTCGCACAATTTGCAGTTCCAACTGTGGCCACTATACAAAAATTGCAGCTCAGTGCTGTTCATTTGACAGGTTGCTCGGTACAAGAGACATGTGTTAGCAAACACGTCTTAAAATTTACATTAGTTACAATTACAGTAGCTAGAACACAAAAGTGTATTTTAAATGCCCATTGAACTGAAGCCATGCTGGCTCTGTAACAGATACTCCCACTGGCCACAGTCGAAGCAAAGGCTGCTGCAAACGGCAGAGCTCCTGAACTCCACCGTAACCGTATCAGCTAGAAACATAATCCCTGTGCCTAGAATGAGCATTTCACATGACTGTTGTTCATCACAGATGTGGCAGCAGCAGCAGAATCCAATTTCCTCATCTCACACTAGTCACAGTAGCTAGTGTTCGGTGTAGGGCTTCCAAGAATGATTGTTTTCGTTATTGATTAATCAGCTGGAAAACCCATAAAATCCTCATATTTGAGGAGGTAGAAACAGCAAATGTGTGGTATATTTGCTAATACCTAAAATGATAATTCCATAAATTTTTGGTTGATCGACCAGTCATTGCAGCTCTAGCTCAGTGTCCACAGGCCACAGTTTTTTGCAGCTCGCACAAACTAGAAAATTGATACGGAATCTGATTTAGAAAAAATGGGTGAAAAATGACGACTGACCTGACTCACAGCTTCGCTTTAGGGAATCCTACATACTTGCTTATGGGCTGTCACACCTTTTGTGGGGCTGAAGTTCAATGTTCTTCATGTATTTAGTTGTTGTAGCTTGTAAAATGTGAATGCAAAAGAAAATTTTCATCTTGCACTTTAACTTCTTACCTTTTCGCCAATGATGTGACAGAATTATATCCAGGTAAATGAAACTTGTACACAGCTATCCTGCACCTGCTCTAAGTGTCTGTGTCATGTGTATATTAGGGTCAGTTAAATGAAAAATGTTACCACAAAGCAGCATTACTGTAGAAATCAATTACTGCTGGGAAGTAGATTTGGAAATTTGTCAGCCTCATTACAACTTATCTGTTCATTTAAAAGAACTAGCTGTCTCATGTCCATGTGTAATCCGAGCATTAATCAGTATGTGTCTCAGTAGCTATCTTGTTCTCCATGGTAGAGGTGTAATAGCGTGGCTACATTGTCGGTGTCCTAAGTTAAAGCTCCCCAAAGCTTTGGCTCTCGGATGCTGAATAAATCATCTCTACTTCCTTCGTACAAGTGCTAACCACCTCTGAGTGTGTCTCACTCTCCCACCTCTCATTATACAAATCTAGAGGAGTAAGGCATTCATCAGCTCCCTCAATGTGCCACTGGCCTTGAAAAATGGAGCAGCTCTCATGGAAAATTACATTGGCAATGTTACTTTGAATAGAGGAGGGGGCGGGGGGGGGAGGAAAGGCTGCACTTGAATGAAAGAGCACAGCCACCACTCTGCATTGCTGCTGATGTCCAGCTCGGGGAGTGGAGGGATCTCATGAGAGCTAGCTTGAGTTCTTTCTCTCTTTGCCTGTGCCTGACTGACTGTTGCTATTGTGTTACAGCTCATTCCTTTTAAGTAGTGCCAAGGCTTTTAAAGGCTCCGGAATAGAAGAGAGAGATTGTGACTTATTTTAAGAAGTGGAGCAAATTACATCAAGAAGCTCACTACAAAGTGAGGCTGTTGGTTTACCTGTCCATGCTCTAGTAAAGCTAATTTTGCAGAGATGAGCACAGTTGTTGCTTTAGTAACAGTTACACAGAACATTTAAGAAAAACATGTAATTTCTCTCAAATCCTCCTATTTTTTAAAGTGTACTGAAGTGCTTTTATGATAGTTTGAATATGCTATATCTTCCTTGCATCTTGCACAAACATGTATCCTGAGCATTTAGGTCTTACCTAGGTGTATACTCTCTGCAGAGATTGTATTAAGCTGCCAGTACACTCTGTCAGGACTGAAATAAACGGCTTCAGAAACCCCTTCCTCCCACGCCTTTCCAATGTGATATTACGGGTTGCTGCGTCTGACCATTTCTTGTAACTTTCCAAAACTGACAGTTGGACATTCACACCCACTTTACGCTGTGATTTGTCGGCTGTGCAGAGGTGAAACAGGAGCCAGCAGCTCGAGCTTCTCTCTCTTTTTTCATTTCTTACACAATATTCTTTTATGTACGACCCACTACCGCGTTATGCATGCCTTCCAGGAGCTATAAACCCTTCTGATTTCCGATGCAGTCGGACAATGCATCATATGAACTAGTTCTGTTTGATCATAACCTGACCCTTACACGCATCAAGGGAGGAATTTTATCAGGGTTTCATTCAGTCTGATGATAGAAAATGAAGATATTTTTCATTATTGTTTATCACATTCAATGCATGATCACTGAATAACTCTGAATAATAGGTTGTTAGTTTTTAATCACAGTCGACTTGGACTCATGAGTTTTAAACAAATAACTCGACATATCCATAGAAAGAAGATAAATGATGGAAGCGTGAATTATCTCCTGGTTCATAGCTGCTGTGATTTCTGCGTTGTGCCCATGTGAAGCATTCACCCTCAGGGAGTCCCTCACTACAACAGGAAGAAAACATTTGACACTAATTGTTTTCCCCGTCTGCCATCAGCCGCTGCCTTCACAATAATGTGAAATGTTTTGAGCTTGTAGGCAAAACAAAACACTAGACTACATAAAGTATTAAAAAAATAAAGTCAAATCAAGGAAGTTCTTAATGGACATGTTGACTATTTAGTTATTTCTAATTAGTGAACACCGATTAGAATGGATGTAAGAACGTAGGTGTAGTAATAATAACATTGATTGGGTCTTTTATTCTTTATTCTTGTTTTCATTAAATGTGAAGGTCCATGGATCCTGCTTTTCTCAGTAGACAAACACACATGCCACGCATACCTCACATTTTCAAGGTTTACAGTGTCTTATCCCTCACTGACATGCCAGTGCAAATCAAAATAGTAAAAAGCATGCTGTAGCCGGTCTGTACATAGAGCATACTCCAGTGTATCTGCACCTTCACTTGAAAACAATTTTCAGATTCACATTGCTGTAGAGACGAGTCATCGACCGTAACGCTAGAAATCCGTATGAGAGAATCACTATAGCATAAGACCCCGTTACACCAGATTCCTCAGCCCACACAGCACACCACAGATTCAGTTCAATTAGAAGAAGAATGCATTGGCCCTCGAAGTTTATAGTCTTGTCGTACAGGAAATCACTGTCGAGAGGCACCACGGGTTTCTTTGTTGGGAAATATTTCATGCAGGAACCAGGTCTTTCCAGTCTACCTGTACTCACCTGGTCCACAGTGAATGTTGAGGTTGTTTTGCGTCCCAATCTATCTGCCTCATGAAGGCTTTTTTTTTTTTTTACTTATAAAGTAGGCTTGCTTTTACAACAAGTACAATCTGGCATGAGAAAGACTTTGAAAGAGTTCTGATAGGAATGAGTGTGATTGCTCTTAGTCATGAAAGGATTGTGAGATTCTGCAGCAGCAATTTTCATCAACCTTTTTGATATATATTTTTTTTTTTCCCCCCAAGATTCTCACTAAAAGGCACATTATTCATTTATTATTTGCTAATGCACTGTCCTGTCCTCTTGACCACGTACTGGCATGTATTATATACATGTAGTGGATCCTTAGATTGTCTAAAATAATATTGTAAAACAAATGTTTTCCATAACTAGCAGTCACGTCAAAAACAAAGAAAAAGCTGAACATTTCACATTTTTCATTTCTTTTGCTTGGAAAGTTTGACTAATCAATGATCAAAATAGTTGGCCATTATTTTTCTTTGACAATAGATTAATTGGCTCATCGTTTCAGCCCTGCAGAATAGTGTTTTTTAGTCATCCCTGACAATTTTCCCGAAACTAATCATGGTGCATAAAAACCCTGAGACGCCATCCTGAGAGTGTGAATGTCGTATTGTTGCTCCTTTTTATGAGAACAATGCGGTTGTTGAGTGAGTAATACCACTCTGTGACTCCCACTGTCAAGTATTTTGTTTCCATTAGGTTTTCATAAGCATAATCTCAAAACCAGCTCTTTTGTATTTTGTAACATCAAACATTTTAGATTTCTTTAATCAACATAGTTGTATTAATGTTTGTTGGGGGTTTTTTTTCATGTTTTGATGTGTGAGAAGTCTTTTTTTGATTGTTCTTTTTTATCCGTTGATGTAATTTAGTTTGTGAAGAGCAGGAGAGATCAGAGTCTTTTGTCTTGAAAAACTGTAACACAATTAGAGACCCCAGATACCTTCTTTTTGAATCCATCCCTTTCCAATTAATCCCAAATATGAGCTTCAGAATATAATGGGAGGTCATATCCTCAGTGTGTTAAAGCCTCTGGCATTCACCCTATTGGAACTTGGTAATAGTTTATTTTAACATCAGTATCAATCATTTTAGAAACTTGATCTCACCTTCTGTTTTTAACAAAAAAAAAAACAACATAATAAAACCTTCATTTTAGAATTCATTAAGAATTGATGTTGAGATTTTCGACAGCGACACAAAACACAGTCTACTTTTCCAAAAAGCAATCACAGGTCTGTCAAACAAAGCCTCTGTCATGCTTTGTCTTTTCCTCCCCGTCTTTTCTCTCCTAAGCTTTCCACAAGGTGTGTTGTGCTGTGTCTGGATCAGCTTGCTATGAGGGAGGCATGTGTGGGGGGAAGGGAGCGAAGGCTTGTACAACTAATTCAGCTCATGAAAGACTTATGCAGCAAGAGCAGCTGTCTTCCATTGTCAGCCTGCAAATTTCCAGCGTGCCTCATTTCGCCTCTCAATGCGTGAGTAGCAAGAGAAGCAGGGGAGGGTAGAACAGAGAGGAAACAAACCGAAATAAGAAGGAGGAGAAAACAAACAGGGAAAGAGAGAGGCAAATATCAAGACTTTTTCACTGCACTAACTCGATGTAGGCCTAGTTCTGTTTTTTTCTATTTAAAACCGTGGTGGGTGTGTGGTTGGACCATGGTCTAATAATAAACCATGAGCCTATTCAGACCCAGTGTGCAGTATGCAGACAGATAAAAAAAAAAAAAAAAAAAAAAAAGGGCTCTGCTGTGGTGAGAGGGGAGAGAGAGGGCACATGAGGGGTAAGAGGGGGAGGAGGTGGGGTAAAGAACTGCCTGAGATTAGGAGAGGAGGGAGGGAGGGTTGAACAGTGTTATGAATGGATAGAGTCTTTAACCCCCCCTACACACTGAATAGTTTGTCACAGGCTGCTGCGGCTGTATGTGGAATGAGAGGAGCTGGCTGAGAGCTCTTGGATTCCTGAATCCTTGAGGCATGTGGTCTGATTAGCAGAACAAAACCCACACAGTGGGGAGGAGCAGACGCCCCCCCCCCCCATATACACTACACACACACACACACACACACACACAACCACACAACACACACACAACAACACACACACACACACACACAACACACACAACTCCTTCAACTGGAATTTTCTACCAGCAAGAGAAGAGGTGGCTCAAAGTTTGTACTGCCTTGCTATGGTTGTAGAAGAGTTTGCAGCCTATGTTTGGGGATTTCTCACTTGTTTCTGAAGGCTTTGTCTCTGCACAATCTCCATTGTTTTGTCCATGTGAAAAGAATTTCCTCCTCTTAACGGTAGTTCAACCTTTAAATTTGGATGTTTTCTGGCGGACATGTTAAAGTAATCATCAATATTGAAGCAGGTTTGACCATGAAGCACTTAATGAGAAACATTCGCAGTGCAAGATCTTAACTGCCTGTGAAAGGTTTTTAGTTTAACAAAGAGGAAGTTAACAGCAAGGCAGTGTTTGAGCAAGAGTGATTATAGAGAGGATTACGTTTCTTGCCCTCCCCCTAATACTTTTCTAAGGGGATTGTTTGCAGCCAGTTTGTTAAATGAAATGAGTTCTGGGAATCTCTAACGTTTCTGCTTTGAAATTCTTTACCTCATTGCACCATTGCTTGTCTTTTTCTTTTTTCTCTCAGTTTATAAAACAAAACAAAAAATCCCCATCACATTTTCCCAGATGTCTTGTTCATGTCTTGTTTTGTCTGACCAACAGTCTCCATTCAAAAACATTCAATTTGCAGTTATGTAAGACCAACAAAAGCTGCAAATCCTCACAGATGAGAACCTGAAACCATCAAATGTTTGGCATTTGTGCTTGAAAAATGACTTAAATGATTAATCAGTCACCCATATAGTTACAAATTAATTTTCTTTTACTTGACTAATCAATCAATCAACTAACTGTTGTAGATCTGAAATAAAGATAGCAATTTTAAGTGAAGTAGCAGGTGGACAAATGCGTACTTTGCTTCTGTTTGAGTGGGATATAAAGGAGGAGATCATGTCTGAACCAAAACATCCCTGAGTTTGTGTTTTGTGTTGGGGAAATATGTTGTTGACTGACAAAACATTGTTTTCTGGGCCACTGGTTTGAGCTAAGAGCCTGCTGCTGAAGCACATGTAGTGTAGATGGGAGATATGATGTATGTATGATATACAGTAAAATCAGATGTAATATGCAATAATGAATATGCTTGATTCAGGAAGTCATTTTTGCCGACCTAAAGACATTTGGAAAGAAAAGATGCTTTGAACAACACAGTTTGTTCAGGCTTGCTATATAGACCAGATTCTTAACTCTGTTCTGTGCACCGGCTCCCACTGTGTGATTATCTATAATTGGCCTAAAAATATCACTTGGTCGTATAGCCTTTTGGAGAAAATAACTATACACATTTGTGTTTGGTTTTTTTGACTGTTTCAGTTTTGGGTACTTGTGATGATGTACGTAGTTACATTGGGGTGTCTCCTCTGAGATACGAGGCAGGAGAAAGTCTAGTTCAGGTGAATTTTCCCTTTTTAAATAAAGTAAGGAGTATGTGGTAGTTGAAACCTGGAAGATTTGCACTACAAAGCCCCCAATTAGTAAATAAATAAAGCTGTAGTGACATCAGGGTTGTATATAGCTTTGTAAATCCTGTTATTGTTTAACTTCATTAAAACAAGCTTAGGTTTCTGACGAATTTGGTGTAAGAAAACCCTTGCAACAGCTCGGTTGTCAACAAAGATATAATGGTCGGAAAGCTCACCAGTGACATCTGTTGGTTAAAACGTGAGTGATGTTCAACGCGTAATGGTTCCAGCTATCAGAAGCTAACATTACGTAGCAACCTTAGCTAGATAGTCAAGCGGTCAGTAACGCAGATACTAGGTTTGTGACATTTAGCGATCATATCAAAGAGGAAATGTAAAAGCCAAAAACAGGTTTTTCAGACGGTTGAATATTGGAGGCGACGGCGATGTTGAAGGGACTGCTAACATTCGCAGCTCGGCCGAGTCAACAACATTATCCTAGCCTCGGGTTGAAGAAACACAGTCATCGAACTCGCAGTAAAGCCATTAGAGCAAGAACAGCTGCCAGGCCTAACAATTTTTCCGGCGGAAACCCTGATGTTTATCTTCTGGGTATATGAGATATTTATGTTTTTACAGTGACACACTCTTTTTAGTGTCAGCTCTTGTTACACACAACTAGGCTTGTCATTTTACACGCAGTTAAACCCTTACGGAGGTAGACAACTGAGCAAAGAGACATAATGGCTAATCCATTTTCTTATCTGTCAGATGGTGTTGTTTTGGGGGGGGGGTAGTTTGTTGTTTTCTGGCTGAGGAGGTTCTCTGGGCTTATCCCTCTCATTACATTTTGCTGGATGTCAAAAGACTGTCTGCCAAAAATAGAGCAGCAGTCCACATTTCAGCAAGAGAAATTGGAGAAGCAAGTTAGGTCATGTGTGAGCCTTCGTCTGCACTCCGTCTTGCCTAAGAGCCAAACTGAGAGGTCAGTCTAGAGAGCAAAGCTTTTACACAAGCTTTTCTCTAATCCAGTGACTATCATGCCCATTTGGAGCATAATTGAATATCATCTGTTTAAACATAAATAACTGCCTCTTCTATATTAACAAAAAAAGAAAGAATTTAGCAACATAGAGGTCTTCTACTTTCTTTTATGACAAGTGTGTATTTGAGATTTGCTTCATTGTGTGTGTGTGTGTGTGTGTGTGTGTGTGTGTGTGTGTGTGTGTGTGTGTGTGTGTGACTGTGCATGAGACTGTGCATGAGACTGTGCATGCATGCTTCCAAGCTTGGAAGTACAGATCTGAGATGAAAGGATTTTCTTTCCCATTCTAATCCACACAGACAGCTAGGCCCTTGTGATTATTCCTGCCCCCTTCTCTCCACTCATCTCTTTGAATGCAGGGCCTTTCTAATTCACCCTAAAAAGGGTTTCAAAAGGGGATTATACCGCTGATAGAAATTAAAGGGAGAACACGTCTGTCCTTTGGGACCAATGTCAAACATTCATGATGCGATGAATGCTTCGGGCCGTGCGCGCACAATATAGCACTGAATTTGGAACAGTTGAAACTGGTTTGTATTTCACAAGTATCTTTTTTTTTCAGCACCAAATTACTGATGTAATGATTTATTTACATTACATTTGAGAGGTCATTAATGTAAATGTTCTGTAGTTGTTATTGAAATTTTTCCTGAAGATTTGTTGATCCATGACATGCAGACAGCAGCAGCAGAGCTTACGCCTGCATGCAATATGTTGGTCTACAGGGCTCCACTTTACAAAGATGAATGAATAATGTCTTCCAATAAAATTTTCTTTCAAGTATTGGATGTTCTGTTATTCAAATTACACAAATTGCGTTTTTTTTTTTTTTTTAAACAAAGACATTTCATCGTTACACTAAAAATGGCTTTTTTATTGATGTCGTCAGAAAGTGTCATTAAAGTTGAAAATCATGGGGAGAAATTATGCTCCAGTCAATTTAAAAAATATTTAAAATGATCATAAAGTAGGATGTCATCAGGTTATAAAAGCAAAACATTACCCACACTTCATTAATGTGAGGGGGGAAATATAGGCAAAGGCAAAAGGTTTCATTCAAGGCTTATTCTTTCAGTTCAGCAGTATTTGCCTTTAGATTTACTGATTCAGCAAAGCGTGATTCTCATGAGACCATTACATTGAAGCCCTTCATGTTAAACATGTTGGGAAAAGAGAGTGTTTGAGAATGAGGTAAAGCATAGTGTGGCTCACTGACCTGGGCCTCAGTCCAACAACTTAACGCTTCATTACCACTGAATCCCTTAAATCCTCACCCCAATCTTCCGCTCTTCAAGAGGAATAAATAAATAAATAAACTATCTATGCATTAAGTGCACAAACGCTGTTGGATCGTACTGTTCCCCCTGCCCTAACTAAAGTTTTCGCTTTGCTTGCTGCCAAATCTTTTCAAACTGAATGACATGGAACTATTTGACTCTGGCATCAAGGAGTCAGTCATTGTTTACGTTACGTTTTAAATTTATGCAGTTGGCAGAAGTCCTTTGATCAGGGCCAGTCTTGGCCCATGCAGGGGCAAGTGTATTAAAATAACAATATATAAAGAGATATGATGAAGTTATTATCAGCAGAACAACCATATAAACCAGCTCTCCACTGCAGATGAGTCAGCCAAATATTAACTCTAAAGTGCATGCTGAGTTTGGAAGATATTCACTGCCAAACAAGAGTTATAATAGCCTAATAGCAGTCCCGTATCCGGAGCGAAGATCTTAATGGGCTAAATGTTAAATATTAGAACCAATAGATTTTCTGCAATTGTATTTTCTGCAGTACAGACTCTTAAGTGTTATAACTTATTTGTATTTGCATGGTTTACTACATTAAAAGCCTTAAATGCCATAAGTGATAAATGTAGGTTGTCCTCTGCTTGTACCTCTCCTCAAACATTGGTTGTGTGCCAATGACTTTTATAGTCTCCAGTGTATGAAGGTTTGATTTTCTCATGCTGTTTCCTTTCCTTAAACAAGAGTACCACATGCATCAAAGTCACCCCTGCCACAGCAGAGTCCTCTTATGAATGTTGATATGCTCAATGGAGACTGCATCAGTGTCCTTGAATACAGAAGCGTTACATTATCTGTTGTAGGCAGAGAAAAAGGTCCGCTGTCAAAATCATATTCATCCTATTTTGCTGTGTTTTTCTTCAGTCCCTGTTCCAGAGCCATTTGGTCAGCAGTCCTGTCAGTTGGTTTTTATTTATTGCCGTTACGGGTGAGGCTGCGTTGTGGCTAGTACTGCTGGAAATGATTAAGTAACTACATAATTGAGCAAAAAACAACATTTAAGAATCCAGGTGGATATTACTCTTTATCACAGTCCTCAGTGGCCGACAACTTAACAACTATTATTCTTCCCGGGGTCAACACTCACATTTATAATGAATGGCATTTTATTTTTCCCAATACATGCAAAATGAATGCCTGTGGACTGGGAGGAAAACGAGAGCCACCTGGAAGAAACCCATGCAAACACAGGGAGAACGTGCAAACTCCATATTGAAAGTGCTGGTTAAATATCCTGGGTGCTTTAAAGCCTTAGTAATTTTGATGGACCAGAGGGTTGACATGCTGGGGATGCCAACTTAGCAACAACAAAAAAAATGTAGGGTCATCTGTCAAAAAAATGAATGTGGCTGGACTATTTTTGCAGCAGTACAATGCAAAATTCATTTCCCCCCCAAAAGAGTAATGTCATGTAGTGTAACATTTAAATGTAAAAGTTTTAGGAGAGGTTGTCTTTGTTTTAAAGCAAGGTGGTGGACTTCCACTAACCCCATTTAATGGCGTTTGTTAATCTTGGATCTATCACAAACTAGCTTTTTCAGACTGCATTGTTGTTTGGATTTCCAGTTCAGTATTTGTAATTCCCGTGCATCTCCAGTGTTTTTACAATGTCCAATGCAAATGTGGTGAATGTGTTAGCAAACAGCTGCTTATTTACACACCCAACAGTTACAAAGCATCAGAACATTATCATTCATTTAGAATCCAATATCTCATATTCCCTCATTTAGCTCTGTCTTTGGTCTCTACAAACTCCTGAGGGAAATATCTGGCTCTTTAGCTGTTAAATGTTCCACTATTTTCACCAGCTAGTCCCTGACTGTGTCTGTCTGCAGTTTGGTGTTGAGTAGATAGTGTACAGTGGGGTTTTTTAAAAAGCTTTTCAAATGAAAACAGCTGCTTCCTGTGGCTGAAAATGGCACTCCGACAGCGGTGAGTGAACCAAAACAGTGAAGTTGTGGGGTAGACAGCTAAACAATGAGCTGAAACTCACTGTGAAGCTCCTTGGAGCCACAGCGAGCTGCAGATTCTGGTGATGATCCTTTCACATTGTCATTACATTCCTTTTTTATTAAAATATCGATAATAGCAACTTTAAGTGTTAATTCTCTCTGGTTTTGCGCAACATCTGCACCTTTAGATCCCCTTGTTTTAACTGTGAAATCATTTTGGAATGTAAATAAAAAATAAAAAAAGGTTGCTTCATTTGTGCACAGGTGGGAAGAGGGGTTGATGGCTTGCAATAAAATTTTTAACTTGATACACAGGGAAAGCTCCCTGAAATCATGGCCCATGTAATCTTTGTTTTGCTGAGATGACCTTTCACCCTCTACCCAGAGAATGTACAATTACCAAGGATGCAGTGTTTTTTTCTTCTGATAATTAGATATTCCTGAGGTAATTTCTTCCCCGGCACCACCATTTCCAAATATCCCAAAAGGACTTCAGGGTGTTGGTGTAATGGCAGGAGAGGATGTGTCAGTGGATCAATAAAGGTGAAGTTAATATGGAAATGAGCTCCTCTTTGTAGTGGAGGCTGGGGAGTTGTTTAGTCCTTGGCGATGAGCTGAGCTCGCACATTCAATTATGTTTTGTGAGTGGAGCCTCTCTGTCCATCTGGAAAACTAAATTATGTTTAATCATATCCATTAGGTTTATGTATCCCTTGAAGAGCGAGACATTTTGCTGTTTAATCCATTCACTTAAGTCATATGTCACAATTATTATGGTATTTTTATTGTTGATAATATAGCTGAGGATATTACTCTGGAGGTCCTGGCAATTTGGTTATTGCTGAATAATGGGACATTTAATATACTTAAAAAGTCTGATGCAAGAATTCATAGACTTTGTTTCTGTGCTGCATGACCTTCAGACTATACTTCTGGGGTTTTATCCTGAACTGGTTTAGACGAATCTCAAATCTTTTAATATAGCCTAGTGTATGTACTTGATTTTTGTAGACCAGACTCATATTTTGTACGCTGTATTAGATGTGTAGCTGTTAGCTGCAGGGCTTGATTGTTCTTTGTGGAAGTCAAGAGTAAGCACAGAAAAACCACCAGTGACTTGTCACAGGAGGTTTTTGCAGAATTTCTAATATATACTGTGAGTTTAAATATTTATTCCAGCCTCATCTCAATTGTAGTATTGGATATGAATTATTAAGCTCCAAAGAGGCAAAGTGTTAGAAATAAATGTACTTGAAAAACCTTTAAAAATAAAAAGCAAATACAGTGGTGCAGGAATCAGACCTAAAACCTGGAAATTAGTTAGCATGTTAGCACTACTGGTTCTCTTGTTCCAAAGTCAGTGGATTTTCTGAATGAGTTTTTGGTTAGATGACCGAAATAAGGTCAGTGGTTAACACAAGCTCGAGACATTTCCATGTTTCATCTTATTTTCTGCAGTAATCCAAAAGCCAATAGAAAAATCCCATTGGGTTTTTGTCAAGAGAACCAGGGCGATGCTAAAGTCCAGGTTGGTCTACAAAAATGCATCATCCCCGCAGCATGAAAAATATGTTTTTTGCCCGCTGTTCTGTGGCTGACTGATATTAGAAATAAGGCATAAATACAGTTTTGGGATTTTCACAAAATGTTAACACTATATCTTAAAATCCAAAGTATGTTAAACGGCATTTAACTTTAACTAACAATACATAATGCTGACCTCGCTGGCTCTTAAGACTGTCAGTTTGACAGTAAGACCCCAGGATAAATAAAGATGGAAGTATCATCTGTGTTTATGGATAGCAGCTGCAGACATGGAGGAGGGGGGGGGGGACTACAATGACTGCAATGACTGTTTATTTTTATCAGGGCATTAGCAGATTAGGCACTCAAACTAACAAGGTCATCAAACTCTGATGGCTGAGAGCAGCAGACCTCTGCTAAGCAGCTGGCAGAGAGAGGGGAGATTTGGTGTGTTATAGTGGGTTTCACTTTACTCCTGCTCCCTTGACATCCCTGCAGCCTGACCTATTAGTGGTTTTAATGAGCTGAAGGGCACGGAGATATAAATTGTTTAGAGATTCCCCACCAGCGCCTGCAATGTAATGGCTGTGCTGTACTGTGTTGACACGTCGCCACATGTCCTTTGATTAAGCAAGTGTCTTAGGAACATTTGAGGGCTCAGTTGGCTTCTGTTGTTAGGCCAAAGTGCATCCACTGAGTCGTTTTAAACCTTTTCAAACAGCTTTTAGATTGATTTGATTCTTGCTGAAGTAGATTTATTTCCAGGTCGGCTTGTTTTTGGTAGGTTTTTCACTCCAGAAAAAGCTTCTCATGTAATTCCCTCAATTATACTGAAGTCACTTCCAGACTATAATTATCAAGCAAGTCACAGACATGCTGTGTGGATCAGAAAATAAACTGTGGTGTAACTTACCCCGCCACGCTCTTCAAGTGACCTGCCTTTTCAAGTATTTTCCCTTCTCACCAGAGAGTGTCGAAATGTCATGTGGTGCGAGCTACGGCATTCATTGTCCCAAAGTGTATTAAGGTGTAAAACTCTGTAGAGCTTTGAGGCTGTGGTGCAGGAACTACTGGCACTCGGTAATAGTGCACATCACCGCCCATTAAGATAGACATGGTTCAATAGGAGCTCTGTGAGACAGCCAGCCGTAGAGGTCAATCAGAGTAGCAAGCCCCAGTGAAAGTAGCAGCATGAGGGACAACGCAGTGAGTGCAGCTCAAGCACTATCTGCAGAACAGAGCGCAGTACCCTCCTTCACATCTACAGACATATTTCTACTCCCACAGCCCTGGCCTTACCCTCTGCTCCTTTATCATCTGCTGTTCTGTCTGAACAGCTAAAACTTTGAATGCAACTTGATAAGTCGAGAATGGATTTTGGAAGCTGTTCAGCAGATTCCCAACGGTTATCTGCTGACTGAAGTAGTGTAGGTATATTTAGCATTTTTTCAGTGTTTTAATTATTTATAGCTTGCTATATTGCCCAAATTCAAGTGCATATATCACCTAGTGCTGCAATTTTGATGTTGCGCAAGTTTCTGGCACCCACATTGAAAGTGAGAAGTCTATGGGCTAAGTATAATATTCATTGTTTTCTGTTTGTTTGTGTCAGTCCACAAAACAATAGAAAGTAATTTGGCATCATTCTGATTTTTTTTTTCAAGTGTGTTCATTTATGTGTGGGTTAGGATTGTCTTTCTAATGTTTGGTGAAGGCACCACCCACAGAAGAGCGTCAACACAAGGGAAACAGACTAACAGAACATCTATAAATAGTTTGAGGTTAGGAGCTCTAGGGAAATCTCACAGCCTGAATAACAACTTGTTTTCCTTGTATAATGTGTGGGACTTGTAAAATGTCATTTGTTACTTAGCTGATAAGGTGTCTGGATAGTATGTCGAGGAGAATTTATTTTGCTCTGCTGCACTAAGCTTTTGAATTCAGGAAGGTATGTACCTGGAGTTTTAGTCACAGCTGTCAACATTATGGTGAATCGTAAACACTGAGCCCACAACACTCGGAGCTAGATTTCTTTTCCAGTCTGATCTCAAAGCCTTGGTCAAAACCACACACTTGTAAGAAGTCAAAGAGTGAATCATTGGTATTTGGGTGGGAATCTAGGTGGCTGAGCTGTTGATGACAGCCTCTCAGTGTGTTGTCAGGTTTCCCTTTGCTGTGAGATAAGATTTATGAGTATGGAGAGGGCTGGCGAGAGAGAAATCCTCATAGGCTCAGCTTAGCTTATCTGGATTTCTGCTCCCAGCACAGCCTCTCTGCCTGTCGGACGCAAGTGGGTGACCTTGACAAGAATGTGGCTTATTGTTGTAATAGATACTGTTGTTGTCAACTGACCTATGGTCAGAGTGGGAGGATGAGTAATGGGAGACAGAGAGAAAGGAAAGAGAAGCGCTAAAAGAACCCAGCACAATCAGCGTCTAGATAGGACTAAGTTCAAACCTGTCCTAGCTGATGACTGTGTAATCTTCTGACATATTCACAGTGTTAGAATGAATACTTGTACCACTATGCAGTGTTGCACTGCCAGTTAACTGCGCTGCAATATCATATGTTGCTGAGGAAATCCAGCCGCCACCCACTAACAGTGAAACCAGACTAGAGCTGCAACGACTTCAAATAATTGGCAACTGTTTTGATTATTCGGTCACTGTTCAAGCAAAAATAGTGAATAAATGCTACATATTCATATTCAATTGAGAGGATTTCCTGCTTTTCTTTTTTGTTTATCATTATAAACTAATTATTTTTAGGCATTTGAGGATGTCACATCAGCTCTACTAAGCTGTCATGAACGTTCTTTGACGTTTTCGTACACTATGATAAACAATTAATCCATTCATTAAAGATTAATCTGCAGATTAATCAAAAGTAAAAAATAGTCATTTGTTGCACTATTTTGATAATCCAACAGTCGTTTTTGTCATTTCATTCCAGCTTCTCAGATGTGAGGATGTGTTGCTTTTCTTTGTCGTACATGATTGGATATATATCTGGGTGTTGGACTGTCAGACAGAACAAGCCACTGGAAGACTTCGCCTTCGGCTGTGGGAAATTATAACAGGCATTTAATACTGTTTTCTGACATGTTATAGGCAAAAAGACAGTAGATCAATCTGTAATCCAAACAATCTTTAGTTGCAGTAGTTGCATTATTATGTGTGTATACATTATGTGTCGCTTAAACATAAAGAGACGTTTGGTTGCTCAGTTTGCTATGTGAAGAGCTTTTAGTGCTCATGACACCCAACCCCCACCCTGTCATCAAACAAACAATACCAGGCGTAGGCTCAGGGCAGCCGGCTGGTCCAGGAAGAGGAAAGGAAGGAATTAGGTTGACAAGGTCAAGCTGACCCAAGACAAGAGAAAGTGTACCAAACCACCTGCTGTGTGTAAGCCCAGTCAGCCAACCAGGCATCCAGCTTGCCTGCCAAATCTCTGAGCTAAGCTACCTACTTTTCTTAGCAAGAAATGTAGGTAATACTTCCAATCCACAGCTACTTGTTAGCCTAAGTTGGTGGGCAGAGCCTGGCTTGAGGTAACAAGATATACCGAGGAGTTAACTTAAAGATTTAGCTTTACAGCTACTTCACTGAATAGAAAGTTTCATGAGCTAATGACTGTACGGATTAAGAATAACAGGTAACATTAAAGAATAACAATAAACCCATGATTGCTAGAAAGTTTGGTAGAGATATTTATGGTCCGCAGAGGATGTGTCCTATGTGATTGGAGATCAGCTGACTTTCCTGGGTTTGAGTAAAATTACTCAACAACTATTAAATGGATATCCATGAAATTATGTAGAAAAATAATGAAAGTCCTGTTAGGGTTGGGCAATAATTTTCTGATCAGCCACCCTCAATCCAACAACCAGCGCTTGCCGATATATTCGTCAGGCAGGACAAAGGAGTCCCCGCTCCCCACATGCCATTTTCAGCAAATGCAATCATGGAAGAGCTTGTTGTGAAAAGAATAAAAAATGACTTATTCGGGATTCTTTTGGTTTTAAAGCAGACGCAACCGGCAAGCTAAAGGATCTAAACAAAGCAATTTGCCAACATTGCAAACCCACAGTGCCAGGAAAAGATACAGATAACACAAAAACACCAATCGAATACACCATCCCCCCTCGAGTACCACTGGACAAGCCCCACTTCACCAGTCCAAAATCACTCCCAAAAAAACAACCAGCTATGGACTCGGCTGTCAGCCAATCACAGATAACCAATCGCCAATAACCAACATATGCGTCCAATCGCCCCCAACCATATCCGATCAGTCTCAGCTGTACAATTTTGGGCTTATTAGCATCCTAACGCTAAACTAGGATGGTAAATGTGAGGATAGCTTGGTTACAGTCTCTTGAGTCCTGTCTGAATATGTGAAGGGGCGCATGCTCAAGCTGTTACGTTTTTATTACTCAAGAATTTTTATAATTCACCCAAAAAGCATTAAGATCAATTCACGATTTTTTATTAGATGGGTTTTATTTTACTCACTTTACCTTTTACTCCCAAGTTTATTACTAAAATCTGGGGACACATGGACTTTGCCAACAGCATAAAATATATGAGTAGTAGTAGACAGTCAGAGAGGCTGTAAACAAACCCCCCCAGTTTTTACTAAATATTGGTCTAGTTTTACTTGTGCTGTTTGATAGTAGTAGTAAAAGGAGATGAGTTTTTCCTCTGTGTGACTTTGCTTTAATAGGAAAATTAGGCCACTGCTTCATAAGTGAGCAAATTGGTAAGCTCCACTTATCTTGGCTCAGTCCTCTACCCTGCGGTCCCTTGTGCCTTCTGTCTTTTTATATCACTTTTACTTCCCATCATGTTGCTAGAAGCTGTACGAGTCGTCTCCTGACTAATGTTTGTTGTCCTTTCATCGGGGAGTGCAGATGCCTCCACAGGTAAAGCCTCTCATGCTCTCTGAAGAGGTTTCCCTTTGAAAAAGCTTTGTGTACCTTTTTTGCTTCAGTGCAGTCAAGGGCCTTGGTAGGATAGTAGCTCTGATTTGCAGCGTACAGCTATAATGTGTCACACTAAAAAGATATTACATTTGATTACTACTGAAATTTACAGCAAGCACGAAAGCATTACTTGTCTTTGTAACAGTTAGGCTGTAATTCACAGCTGTTGCTCCGGGGATGTGAAATGAAAGTTTGCTCTGCTGCATATGAAGCTGTTGCTTTTACAGACGTTTCTCATGTTTATGTCTCATCTTTCACTGCTCTATTTCCCGAACATGGGGGTTGTCTTGTATTTTAAAAGTGTTAAAAGTGTGGGCGATGTAAAGGAACAATTTTTTTTTTTTTTGGCTTTCGAGATAAAATACAAATGTGTTTTACATTAATGCTACTTTCACTTTAACTCCTCTAGTCTGTCATACGAGACAACGAGTCATTTATATGCAGGGTGTAGGCCTGTAATGTTAAAGAGTCATATGGCAAACAGTTTCTTTGTCAGACAATAACTATTGACGGTGAGATTCTGGCTTACTCATGAGGAGATTGTAGGTCATGGGTGGCCGACTTCATCACAGCTTAGTTTCCTCTCTGTATTATTAATGTGTGGTTATGCTTTCCTGAAAGCACAATTAGCAACTAAAACCAAGAAGAGTTGCCTAGAAACTGAGTGCCTTTTGCCAGCTGGCGGTGTACAATAGATGTCAGGTGTTCCTATTTGTGTTTCCTCTTTCAGTTTCTGTGATTAGTCCGAGCTTCAAAGAGAATGACAATGTGGTTTCAGTAAAGGAATTAGGCCATTGTGCAGTGTTTGAAAACAATCGAGTGAGCTTTCAGAACTTGAAAGGGAATCCAGTCATTTTATGTCTTTTTTTCTGTCCCTCGGCGGATTTGAACATTTTTGTAATCAAATTAGATGAGGCTTGTGTATTTGTTTTCAATTGTAGTCTAATGCTAATAACCATGTTACTTCAATGCCTGCAATAATACGGCTCACTTTAAAAGCTACCCAGTGATGTGATTGCATGCTGATAACAAGACTATACATTGCAGTTGTCTCCACTGGTTAGAATTGAAATGCTTCTGTTCTTAAATTCATTATGTGGATTTAACAATTTAGTAGAGATTACCAGTCTCCATATTCTTCGTATGACAGCCAAATAAAGGGTCTTGGGTCGTTTTTTGTTTTTTTTAAATGTTTCTTTAGCTGGTTGTCAGTGGTGCTGAAAGAGGCACCAACCAGAGCCAGCAAGAAGTGTAATCTCCACTGGCCTCCGACCTCAGTAACTCACCAAAGATGTTCAAAGGCTTTGCCCCCGGAGTCAGAAAGAATTACATATTGAAGCGGAAACACTGAACTCAGCCAACTAATGGCACTTCTGGAAGGATTCATTTTTACTTAATAATGGACCTCTGTGTCAGGAAGAATTACATCTTCTCTTTACGAGACAGATGTTTTTTCCTTTTGATGTTGAAAATGGGGTTGAATTTGCTTTATCAAGCTGGAAGATCTATACAGTTGAATGGTTGAACAATCAACCAGTGTCAGTTTGAATCAGTTAGTCAGGACCGGAAAATTCACGTTGCTGTGATTTGCCATTTGGTTGATTCCCAGACTTTTAACATTCGCAGTAGGGCTGCAACTAACAATCATTCTCACTATCAGTTAATCTGTCATTGGTTTTCTGGACAAATTGATTAGTTATTTAGTCTATAAAATATAATTGCAAACTGATATCAAATATCAGTTTGCAATTATATAAAATAAAGAAGAACAGAAAATTCTTACATTGGAGGAGTGGGAACAGGCTAAGTTTTGGACTTTCTGCTTAATAAATGACTCCAACGATTATTTGATTATCAGAAAGGTGGCGGATCAATTTTCTGTTGATAGACTAATCAATTAATTGACTTATCATATCAGCTCCAAATCACAATAGCACAGTAATTCACATCAATCATAGAAAAAGTCAGATGAATGGGCAACACTGTACTTTAACTCCCATTGTTTAGCAGTTATAGGAGGATATAAACGTGTATGACGCACTGTAGTGTAGACGTATGCAGATATAAGTTTGTACTAATGTATTTGTCAACGTCTGGAGAATGTTTTATATACCGATATTGGCAATATAGTAAATGGTACAGTAAATGTATGTAGAACTTATGTTTTGGACAAATACAGTATATTAATAGACACTTAACATACAACCACATTATAGTGTGTTATAAACCAGTTATTAAATGTCTATTCTAAAATTTATGTGCATTATCACTTCTAAATACAACAGAGGTATGTTAACAGGCACTTTGAGTTAACCACATACTCCATTGCCTTCAAGCTAGCTTACATGCATTAGCTTAATGTTATGTATTATATACATTGTTATTGTTGTGAATTATTTACATTTCATGGTCAGAGACCAAGACTATAAACCTACATCTGCGGTCAATCTCACTGACCCGGTGTGTGTTATCGGACCTGACCTCAGGACCATACATTGCTTCCAGCTAAGGTTAAACACAGGTCTCGACTTCGGTACGAAAGGGTGAACACAGAATTCTGTCAGGCACGGATATCTCCCTTTTAAACGGCATTGTAACCGATTATCAAACCAGTCTGAAAACAAAGAAGACATGGGGGGGGGGGGTGCACAAAATCAGGTACGCATGTAGAGAAACTCCTCATGGTGTTTTATTACAGGAACTAATGCAGAAAAAGCACCAGAAAAAGTGCGATTCTATGGTTTAGCAGTGATGTGTATTGAACTACAATTGCAGACATGATTCTGTGTGACCTGTAACAGCAGTCTCATGTGACCAGAACATGCTTTCATAATCCTGTGTTGAACATGAGGATTGTGTATGAAAGTGATATTAGTTTGGAGATGGTCCATTTTTAGATATTAACTTTTTTTCTTTTCTTTTTCTTTTTTTTTGCCATTTTAGAAATGGTAATACCAGTATCACACATCACAAGGTCACAGTGAATGAATTCCACTGAACCAAATTAAATGACTAAACAAATTGGTAATGCGTTATTTTACAGGTCTGTTATTTTTTAATAATTTCGTGAAAGTGTACTGAAGAGAACGAGGCAGTTTGGTAGTAATTACAGGAAAAATAGAGACAAAGTTCTAAGACTCTTATTTCGGTTAGTTCAGTTATTTAGTTTGCGTGGAGATGAATTGCTCCATTTGAAACCCCAGTGAATATTTATTACTCATTAATTTATTGCTGGAAACTTTATTTTTCATATATGATGAAGGGCATGTTTGTGTGTAGACGCACACATTTTGCATGTTTAGCTCACCTGCTGTCCTCTGAATAAATATCTCAAGCTTATGCTATGTTAGCATTCAGAAATAATTGGCTATATACCAACTGCTTTATTTTACCTATAACTGTTACCAAATGATATGGTTCTTTCCTTGTAACTTCTTAGGAGATTATATAGAAATAAATTGGGATTTATGTACGTGTGAAATAAAACTTTATCAACTAATCATCCAGATCAATTTTTGTGACATGTCTTTATTATAGTAAATTTAATATTAAGTAGAGTAATAGCTGTTGGCACATTTCACTGGTTCTAAGTCAGGCTAAGACACTTTTATTGCTGACTTAAGTCGGGTGTCCAACAAAGGTTCAAAGCTTAATTTGGTCAACTGTATTCAAGCCTCACACCACCCACACAAGTTTAGCCAAGACAGGTGTCTCAGTATGACACTGCAGTGTAATCCTTTCTTAATCCGCGTCCAAGCTCAGTGCTCAGTTTCTTAATCCCAACTCTAATAAACAAGTTAAAGCTGAAGTTAATGTGTCCAGTAAAAAGTGCAGCACGTGTCCGTCTGCCATGGGCGAGTTATTGTGTGATCTCTGGAAATCCAGGCAGAGTTCCCCCTCTGTCAGCACTGTGAGGTATGCTCAACACCAGTCCAAGATTCATAGGAATTTTTTGTCAGCCAGTTAAACATTATTCTTGCCAGTGTGGCTTTCTCTAGGAGTCGGCATGGGGTTTTAGTTAAGAAAAGGTTTGCGTGACATTGAAGCATTGTGGTTTTGGGGGAGATTTCAAAATCCATCTGTAAAGTCTTGCATGGAGGGAAGAAATCTTGGAATTTGGCATCGGCTGAGCGTCGGGTAGAGCCTTGTGTAATCTGGCAAATTGTGTAGCTCAGTCGCATGTGGTTTTTTGAAACCCTGGACAAGACGTCAGGCATTTCACTATGTGGGTTTGCATTCTGCAGCCCCAGAGTGAAAGTCCTTTTGTTCACTCGTCCATTGATAGAACTTGGGAATGGAGCAGCATTGTTCATGTGCATTGTACACTGGTCCCCTTTCCACTTTCATTCTATTGTAATCAGTTTATACCATTACATAATAAATGGTTCCTTTATCGTGGAGTGGCACTACACTGGCTCCTCACTTTTATTTGTGGCAAATGAAACAAAGTAATTCCCCTTTCCTTCTAGCATGGAAAACTAAAATCAAAGCTCATCCAGGCAAAGCTATACTCGAACTCAAAATGTAAAGATGGAGCTAAAATTCATTAAGATTTTTATTGATATAAATAATGAGCATCAGGAACTCAAGATGGAACTGTTCTGGGAATCACCAGTATTCAGTGTTATTAAAACGATCAGAGAGATATTAAGGTTTATAATCCAGGGGAATCCTTAAACTTCACTCTACCTTGACACTTCATCTGTTCTTTTCCTTAATTCATCCAGGTGTTATGAACATCCTATCATTTTAAATCGAGGTTGATGGGTCATCACTGACTAATCGAATAGTTGATCGACAGAAAATAAATCGGCAACCTTTTTGATAATCGATTGATAATTTCACTCATTGTTTTTAAAGCAAAGATTTTTGTGGTCGCAGCTCGGATGTGAATCTTTGCTAGTTTTGTCATTGTAAATTAAATTACTTCGGGTTTTGGACTGTTGGTTTGACAAAACAAGACATTAGCTGAAGTTCACTCTGGAGAAAAAGTGATTTTTTGACACTTTTTTTTTGCAGATTAGTGGATAATGAGAATAACCGACCCTAGTCTAGGCTATGCTCACTGGCTAATATAAAGTGTGCAATTGTCTGAGTGAAAGAAAATGGTAATAGCTAAATAGCTAACACTGCGGTACTTAGAACACCTTGGTTTCTGAGTGTATTGATAAGCACAGTCCACCAGTAGATAGCCAAAAGAAAGAAGGAAATGAATATTGTGAATCTAATAATATGAGGCTACTACTCAATTTAACGATTTCAGTGTGTAAAGGAAGTTGTTTACAGGCCGCTGCTATGTCACCTAACCTTGGTCTTAAAAATACCCAAAATGTCAGTTCCCAAAATGTCACCACAAACAGTTTGAAGACTTGAGTCAATTTAGAGGAGGCTCAGCATGAACCTGTTTGCACCTTTCACCGCTTGCTGTCACTCTGAAGGAGGGCCGGTCGCGTGTTCTCGTCTGCGGCCCACTGTGTCTCCATAAGGCCCAGGAACAGTGTGTGGTGACAGCTCGGGTGATTACCTGTCCTGTCTCATTCAGTCAGCCGGCCTGCAGCTTGGCCACATCATGCATCAGAAAGTGACAGACAGTGATTACGATGTCGTTAGACCTGACTCTCCGCTGCTCTCGGCACACATTCATTTGCTCGTCCTCTGAGCACTGGGAGAAATGTGCTATCCAAGCTCTTTTCAGTAATCCATGAAATATGAAGCTCCTGTGATGACAAGTCTTGTGCTAATATTAAATTTCATCATAGACTAATGTTTGGTTTTCAAAGCACTCAGCTGATCACTAATTCAGATTTTTCATTCAGTGATTGATCTGTACTGTCTCTTGCGGCATAATTCATGGTGGTAATACTTTCTAATGATTAGCTTTATAAATCATGATCAATCACAGGATTTTTTTTTACAAACCTCAAATAATCAAATTGATAAGCACTAAATACAGCTGTACATTAAGTATGGCTGGGAGTGTAGTTTCATTTTGCAGATATTTGGTCAAAAACTCATCATAAGTTGGATTCATCATCTGGAAACCATGAATGTAAGTTTTGACGAGATAATTCTCAGGATAAGTTAAAAATCGGAGAACACGTCAGGGGATCAGCAAAGTCAGGATTCATCCTCTTTGCTCCAGACTGAAATATCTATTGGTTCAGCTGAATTTTATGGTCCTAAGTGATGGACTTAACAACCCAGCGACAGGCCAACATTTCATCCCTAGAAGGATCAAAATTAAGCAGCAACTTTAATATGTTCAGCGATGAGCGGTTTTAGTTCTCCAGGTTGTACTTTGGAGCAGTAAGTAGATTATAACAATTATTTAAAGGGTGTACAGTCTTATAATCCAATGTGTCAATTGTTATTTTGTCTTCCAAGTCTAATTGGATCCAGCATTGGCAGCATATTCCCGAGCACTGAATGGTTTATGCCCAATTAATAAATGTGTGGTGTTGGCTGCAGCGTGGCATTCCTCCCGCAGTTCAGTGCTAATGACTTGGAGCGCTTTAATGTTGACTGCCTTGAATAAAGAGAACTAAGCCTCGTATCACCGTGGCCCTTAAATCACCATCAGTCTTCCTCTCTCCGTCTCTTTTCCGCCTACACACTTTTTCTACCTCCTGCTCTCTCTCCTTCTCTCTCCCTCACTCTTCCCCTCAGTTGCTCCCATCATCTCCCACTCCTCCTGTCCTTTTCATTTTCGTTTTCCACGTAGGCCCACTGTCTCTTCATTGCTGTCACAGTGTGTCAGAACAGGTGGAATCAATTACTGACCCTCAGCAGCCCGCTCCCTGCCACAACTAGCTCTTTAATTGAGGGAATTAATGAGTGATCAGTCTGTGAGATTATTTGTGTCATGGATCTCGCTCGGCAGTGTGTGAGGCAAGAAAGCTGGGGGAGGGATTGTTTGACCAACCCTGCATAACTAATTCTGTCCTTCCACAGAGGCAGCCAGAGCAGTTCACATGTCCCTCCCCTGCCTGCTAATCACCTCTAAGGTTGAGGAAAGACAAAAGTAGCACATTACAACACTGCCTGCTGCATCGCCCTCTCTCTCTGATGAAATCTTCTTTTAAGGACCACTGAAATACCAGGATGTCTTTCATGCGCTCAGCACTTTTTTTTTCCACTTCCTCTCATTGTGGCATCCGTTGGCTGTATCTCAACATCTGCTCTGTACATGTTTATACAGTGGTTCTGAAGTGTCTCATGTGTTTCTCTTTCTCTCTCAACCCCCACTTCTTTCTTCACAGATGGAATCTCCTGTCTCCACGCCAGCCCCTCCCCCCCTCCACCTCCTGGCCACAGTAGGCAACAGTGAGATTGCCTCGCCGTGCGAGCAGATAATGGTGCGTACACGCTCGGTAGCAGTGAACACATCCGATGTGGCCCTGGCTACCGAACCTGAGTGCTTGGGGCCCTGTGAGCCTGGTACCAGTGTCAATCTCGAAGGCATCGTGTGGCAGGAAACTGAGGACGGTAAGTCAAACTGTTTAACGTGCTCTTTCCTGAATGTCTTCCCAGTGAAAAACTATGAGTATTGGAAGTTGGCGGAAAAGAAAAATAAGCTACAAACATATGGGATAGTTTGTTTTTGTTTTTTGTTTTTTTTTGGCTTTTATGTACATATCCAGTTGGTTGACATCAAAGAGGTATTGGTTGTTCGAGGCTTTAGTGAAGTCTCTGTCGTTTAAAAACAAAAAATCTTGCTCCATACATATTTTTCCTGCTAAAATGTAATTGGATATGCCCTGACTGCCTCAGGAGCTGGTGATGGTACTAATATGTGCTTCAACAGCACACATGCTGCATAATATTGCGAACGAGAATAGTAGTTGGCAGGCAGTTCTTAGGTGGCCTTGATTTGTTTTGTGCTCGGGAGTAGGCAGACGGGAGTTTGTTGCACAGAGATATCTGCTCTCAACAACAACATGCCTCATAACACAAAGCACTTTTTTTTTTGTTTTGTTTTTTTCTTCTTCTTCTTTTTTTTTTTGCAAGGCTGCCAGTTGGGAATAGAGTTGGCTCCTCTTCTGCAGTGCAGTCCGAGTGAAATCTCAGACCCTCTCAGTTTTCCTCCCTTTGATGGAAACCGCATTCAGCTTACTTAATTTAAAGATGTATCACTAGCACTATCAGGTTCTGCTGGGTCTGAAAAACTGCCCTCCTTTTTCTGTCGTGCATGTGAAATAATGCAAACACCTAATCTTCAAAGCAGCTCACGCTCAGTCGCTCTGCGGGCATGCTGAGTACAAATCGCCCACACATCCACAGTGCTGCTCGTTGGTTCACTTGGAGGAACTGAAGAGAAAAGGTCCCTGCCTCATCAACATTCCCAAAGCACAGTCCCCGCTATTGAGTGGCTCCCAACCCCCCCCACCCCCCCACCCCCAACCCTTTTTTGATTTTTGCTCAGCCCTGGGCTGTGTCTGATTCACCCCTGTTCTCCTCTGTATTGCAGCTCTTTTCTGTTACCAAGCATCCAGCCAGTCACCCCTTGACTCTGTTTCCAAGCAAACTGGGAGAGAGTGAGTGCAAGGCAAAAGGTTGGGGCAGGAGAGGGGGGGGGTTAGACAAGGCTACTTCTGTTAGTGACACAAACATGGCTCAGAGCCAACACCAGTACTATGTTTGTGCTCCCTCATTCTCTGCCTCCCACAGAGTGATTGACCCTCCCCCTCGCCCTGCCCCCTTCCCTTTCACCGTCCAAGTCTGTCCTTTGCCTGCACTCGCTCTCTCAAAGCTGCTATTTTGGCTGAAAGAGGTAGTGGTTTGGCCTGATGGAGCTGTGTTTTCTCCTGATTCTACTCTATCTGGCTCAGTGGGGAGGAGGCTGGTGGGAGCTTTTGAGTGGTTTTAAAAGTGGTATGGTGTAGAGGAGAAGGTGTGTGTGTGTGTGTGTGTGTGTTGAGGGGAGAAGGGGTGGGGGGCACTCTGCAGGTGTAGCACACAGGTTGTTATGACCATCAGAGCTGTAGAGACCAGCAGGGTTTCCAGAATCCAACCCCCTTTGCTCTCTTTGAAGCCTCTTTTTATTATTTTTTTTTATCTCCGACGAAACCTGTATCAAGTAGTCACAGTCAGGGTAGAAAATCATGCGGTAGAGGGTGAAGAGATACATTTAATAACTGCCACTAGAAGTGGCCTTTCCCTTTATTCTTATATGGCTTTCTGTTTTTTTATTATTATTTTTTAAGGCGTTTGAGGACATCACAGCTTGTTAATTTCTAACAAAATCAGCTTCACTTTAGTGTTTAAAGCCAGAGACTGCAGCGCCTGAAATGTGTGCTGTTTCTGAATCCATACTAGATGTGCAACTGTTAGTTTTTGGTGTCATATAAAGAGCCATCAGTGCAGCTGGAGATATAACAGTGAATCTGGACTGAGTTTCTAAGGAGGCATTTCTCAATAGCCTCTATTGTATTGGATTTTGCACACTACATTAAACAACACAAAGATGCGTATTCCTTCTACATCATTTTAATGGTACAAGCCCTTAACAACCCACTGGCTAGTCTTAAAATGAAAGCGACCCAGATGCTGCTCACATCAAACTGCAATGCCTTTCCACTGTTTTTCCCCTAAGAGACCTGTGGGAGCAGACTTCTCTCATTGTGGGGCAACTGAACAAATGAGAACCAAATGAGGAAATCAAGCAAATCCAGGCAGAGTACCAGGGAAGAGCAACAAACAGAGGCCCCAAAGACATAGCAGAGGCATCCTGATTAGCAGTGAAGTTGAGCAGTCCCCCATTTCTCTGCATGACAAGTCTCATATAGGGCTGTTTAGGCATGCACTGCGTGTGTGCGCGTTTCATTTAGCATGCCAACCAACAGCTGCTTCATCACCTCCGCCTTTCGGCCTTGTGGGAGTAAATGAACAACAGGCTCCCAGTAATTGTCTGCGCCTCACCCGACTCACAGAGTGCCAGAGAAAGAAACAGATGAGGAGAGAGCGGGCGACAACTAACAAAATACGATCACAGAAGCTGCACCTTTGGTCAGAGCTGACAAGAGTCTTGGCTGATGAGGCCGAATAAATTTTTCATCCTGTGTAATCTGAGCACAGATGTAGCAGCGCTTTCAGCCGAATCTTCGTATCGGCAAGATTTAATCAGCAGCATGAATGTATATGTGGATGGCTGAATGAACGAAATGATCCATAAAATCTGGAAAAACATATAAATTTGATGCATTTTGTTCTGTGTAGGAGAAGAAAAAAAAACGGATAATATGAGGTGAGAGAAAGTGAGTCTGTGTCATGCAGTCAGTCTGGGGGGCGAGTGGAGTGTAGACAGAAGAAAGGAGGGGCAGAGCCGTGGTATTTTAAGGCCCGGCATTGACACAAATCCCCTCAGCGCAGACAAGGCAGTGGCAGCTCCCAGGGTCGTGTCGGCGGAGCGATGGGCCAACCCCTCCCAGGCTTAGCATGCTGATACCTCCAAATGTCATCTCTAAAATGCTGGAGAAGTTTGTTGCTCTTGAAACACAGCCCAGAACGCCTTGGCTCCCGCTCCGGGGTAGAGAGAACACAGAGGGGGCCCCTTTGGCCAAACACTGCAGCTCCATGCCAGTGCAGCCCCTCCTCACTCCCCAACCCCCAAAAGGCTCACACTCACACACCGACCCTCCTGTACACAGCAGGCTATTTCCCAAGCAGGTCCCACAGCTTCTTAAGCTCCCTAATAGACAAATAATACAGGCTGTTTGTGATAAATGTTTGTCTCATGGATTATTTATGCAACACGCATTACATCACTGTAGCATTACGAGAATTGGCTTTATCACAGCAGTTAAAAGCTGTTAGGCATCTGAATAGAAGAGAGGTCAGTGTGAAACGGATATTCTTGTATAAACGTTTGAGAGATGTGGGTTTTCTTTTTTCTTTATTTCTCCAAGCCTGTCACTGAGTTGAGGAGAGGAATATTGTATGAAAGGAGCACTTGTAGCTCACTTGCCAGCTATGCTTCCTTGCTCTTTTGGAGACCACCTGTCAGTGGCCTCATTGAAATGTTTTTATAAAGCCGAGCGGTGGCTGCTCTCTGTGAACTTGCCATAGAAACTGTCCTTGAAATAAGAGTGAGCATTGTCAGGAGGCCTGCAGCTCTGTGCCAGGCCAATGAGCAAGAAGAAGATGGAGTGAAAAATCAATCACAAAGGTCCAACTTCTGTTAACAGTAGAGGACATATTGAAGAGAAAAGAACAGAAAGTGATATGCCGCCTTCTTTCTCTAGCTCCCACTCTGTAGATTTTAATTTGCCAGTTCCTTAGCCACGTTTACTTTCCACCCTGCCAAGCCAATCTTTACCCTCATCAGCGTTCACTGTGCAAGAGTGGAAGTGGCCAATTTCCAGGGAAAAACAGCCCCACGTTGTAAAGAATTCTTCCTAAGTATGTGGTTGAAATAAGACTCTGGAAGGAACTTAAGATATAGTGGACTCACCGGGAGGCTCGTCTTGTTAGCAACACATTTATTCCAAGATGGCACCTGAGCAAAAACTGCATTATTTTCTTTTTCAAGCACTTAAATGGTCTTGAAACGTAAATCATACGCCTTGAGGAACTGTAAGCTTTGTCAGTGGTTGTCATAAGATATCATGTTTTCTATACACGTCAAGGAGAGCTTGAGTAATGCGCCTTTGGCAGGCTTGTCTCATAATCTCAGCACCATCTTCTTTAAGGAAAAACACCAGAGGGTTCGTTTTAATGGAGAGATTGCAGATTTGCCCAGACGACATTTAAGGAAACTGCTCCTCGCCTCACTACAAATTATTTGCAGTAATAAATGCATGCCGAGTTGGTAGAGATGTCAAATATTTATTTTTAGGCCGTTACATGCATCGCTGCTGCTTTGTGATCTACTCCCAGTGTAAGAGTAAACATGTAGTGATTTTGTGGAAGGAGAAACTGCTGCATGCGGCTGATAATACTGCGTGGATGTGGAGAGCATACTAATGCACCCTTCCTTTGCCTCTCAGTGGTATGAGAGAATTGACCTTCTCACTGGCTGTTATTCTTGTCAGTAAGAGTGACTTCGCACTTTTACCTCTTATGAACCGGAATGCAGCCTGAACTTTTCAGATAGGGTTCATTTGAACGCTCTAAAATTCAAAATGAAATCATCAACCATACCCGTGTCTCATTTGCCGGTTATTGCTAAACCTTAACTATATTACCAAGATGTGGCATTTTTATGGTATGTTTATCTGTGCTTAATGTCTTGGCTTAATCTTTGTACTACTATTTACAACTTTACTTAATTTGAAAAGTGCTTTACAGTGTTGTAGGGCGGCAACTAAAGAGTATTTTTATTACTGATTTATCTGCCAATTATTTTGTCTATATTAAATGTTTAATCATTTGCATTAAAATAGTTAAAAACAGCAATTGTAATTTACCTTTTCTACCTTCACCATGTGCACAGCTATGCAGTGATCTAAACACACATTGAAATCTTTACTGGAGGCAGTTGTGAAAACTGTGAATACAACAAATTCCTAAACAAGTGCTAAACCATTCAATATATATGGGAAGTACTGAAAAAATGTGATGTACATACCAATAAATTAATTTAATCCCTAATGTCCCTACTAGTTTTCAGTGAATGTCTAGTACATTGCATTCTGTGTGGTATTAAAAAGGTCTTAAAAAGCCAGTTTACTTTGATGAACTGTGCAGAAACCTTGAAAAACAAAGATTCATCTGTAAAGGCACCGCAGGCAGAACAACACAATAATTAGTGGAAGCTTATCCATAGAGTTCACAACAGGAGGAGTAAAGGTAAAAAGAGTAAACTACAGGACAGGTAGCCCAACAGTAATTAAAACAGTAACTTTGAATTTGTGTTAGCAACATGCTAACCTCAGACAACTAATATAATGGCTAGCTTGGTTAGCAGTGTTAGCTACATTATTTACAAATGATGCTAACAGGGGCATCTGGGGAGGAGATAAAGGGTGTCTGTCGGTATTTGTTTGGTCACAAAGTGGTGGACAGTTAAACCGCCGTGGAACTGCAATGTTCTTTCAGCTCGTATCTGTCGGCTTGGATTAAGAGAGCTGGACATGGCGCTGCCTGTTTGTCCCAGTGGCCACTCGCAGTATTGCAATGAAAAAAAATCCCCTTGCTGCTCAAAAAGTATTTTCCCCATAGAGCAAAATTATATTCTAAAATTAAGAAATGTCTCTAAAGCCTAGAAAAGTGAGTCTTATTTTAGTGACATCATTGCAATGTGAAGCAATGCAGGCGAGCAGTGTCATGTACCATGCCTGGATCCAGTTCATAGAATACATCCATGATCTATGTCTACGTCTGTGTTGTATGTCAATAAGTATAGAACGCGCAGCACTGGCTAAACATAGCCGTAGTCTGTGCCTGTCACACATGGCCTCTGGCATCAATAGCATTAATAAGCTTGATAAACACCAGCATTACAACGACATTTAGATACACGATTTATTCCTTCAGACTCAACACACACACCATCCAGTAACTGTGCTATATTCAGCGCTTTAAAAGACATTTAGGATTTATGAACAGCAACGTTAACCACGATAAACCACAGGGTTATGGGTATGTACTGACACTCCCCCACAGACAGTGCCACTCGCAGCAGAGCCCACACAGAGTCTCTTTCAAAGACCATAAAGTCCTCTTGTGACTGTCATCGCTCCACCAGACTCCCTGTGTTTCCAGCAGAGACAGAGAGCCCGACAGTAGCTTCTCGTGGCTGTCTAGCTCTAACTACGGGCACTACGTCACATCTCCATCCATGCTACACTGCGTGGTGGTCAGTCTCTGTTTCCCCTGACACTCCAGGTCACACACACTATGTAGCCGTGAGGCCGAAATCATCAGCAGCTGTTTTCATCTCACTCCTCTGTTGCATTTTTTAAAATATTCTGGGAGAGATGGCTTTAGTAGAATTTCAGGGTGGAGTTACCCTTTCAATCACAAGAGTTGCTGATGGATCTGCTGTTCAGCAAATCAACCTATCATTTCACTTCTACATTATAAATTCACTTGCAAATCAACATAGCAATTAAAATACTGCAAATAATACATCCCACCATATAGCCTCTCCAGTGCTATTAGTGGCTCATACAATTCCCGTCTGCCCAGGATTTAAGATAAGGTCAGTCAGGATACTGACATAACCGGACAAGCTCGGCTTCATTTTATGCACCATGAGTGCAGAAACACTCTTAAAATGGACTGTTGGAAACATGCTCAGACACTTGAATGCTCAAACGCTTCATTTATCAATGTTACAGTTATTGCTCATGGCAGCACCCGGCTATCTTTTATCTTCTCTCCATAATGAATACTGACACTATTTTTCTCATTGTTCTCACTTTCTTGTCTACATGCAACCTTGATGAGTGGTGCTTCTAGTTCTGAGAAAATGGGGATGAGAGAAGAGCTGTTTTCTAGCAGGATACAAAGAGGGTTGTAAAATCTGTTGATAATTAAACTAGAATGTGACTGTGTACAAAAGACGATAATTGCAAGTGCTGGTAATTGTTCACATAATTGTTTTTTTTTTCCAATCCTTGTCTTGTTTTATTCAGAAATATCTGAGATATTTAAAGGCAAATGGAAACCTTTAATTTGATATTTTTGAGAACAGTCATATAATGTCACAAACAATCATTACGCAGAAGTGAGCTCCCATTTTCAAAGATAACAAAGGCATTTTGACAGGGTCAGTCAGTGAAAATGCCATTAACCCCACTGAATTCCTGTTGAGTTGGAGCGGAGCAGAGCAGAGGTCAGCCAGTGAACCCGTGGCCCTCACCAGCAGCAGAGGACTTGATATTTTGGCCCCACTGCAAACCTAATGAAATGTGTTAAGGAGGGAGGAGGGGAGTTTTAGGGGCTGAAGGGGGCAGTCACCCATGCAGCAGACAACCTACTCCTGACTTAATTTCCCCCCATTACATTAGCCTCTTGTTCAAGTAATCCTACACAAGTACGCAGTGGAGTTGGGCGCCTAAAGAGGGCTGCCATTTGTTGTTCGACAGCACTGAAAGGAAATGAGTGGTAAAATTACAGGCCAATTCCTCTCATTAATGTGGGCTTCACTCAGCTGTCCTGAGTGACCCTAATAAGGCTGTCACAAAGGGAGGGAGGATGGTCAGGGGTGCAGGGTGCAGGGAACTGGGTTTGCTCCAAATCACGCCGACCCCTTTCCTTCACCCCACAGCAACCTTCCCCTAGTGAACAAATCCTGTGTGAACGGATGAACTGCACTTCCAAAGAGCAAGTTTGATTTTTCGATCTTTGAACTGCAATCTGTTTCTTCCAGTGAGTAAAGAGAGAAATTATGGCTGACAAAACAAAACAGAAACAAAATATTTAACACTTGTAAAAACAAATAAAATGATCATGCATGGAAAGTCATCTCAGTTTCTTGTGTAATTTGCTCTCCACCACAGGGAAATTTGTTTGAGTTGTTTTGTCAAGGGCTTTCCATTTTTAGCCTGACTTGACGTTGACATCTTTGTCCTGACAGCTTGAAAATGATTCCGAGGATGAAAGTGTACAGAGTAATTCAAAAGGCTTTTAGCACTCAAACCTAATCTTGATCTTTTTGTTTTTCCCTGAGCATATTTTTATGATATTGCCAGGAGGTCGTATGAATTTAGATCCCACTGTAAAGAAGCTTAGGTCGTCCAGCGGAAAACACTGCATTGCGATTTATGTCATTCTGACAGCGGCCGCAGAGCCAGAGATTGGATGAGAATCAAATTTAGGATCACATATGCAACTGGCCTGGATGTGATATGAAAAACTCTGATTTGGTTTGTTCACACTTGTGTTTTAAAATCAGATCTGAGTCACTTGGAGGCCACTTCAGCATGTAATGTGAACGTAGCCAAAGCACCACATCATTTAAACCAACCAACTCCTTTTTTCAGTCTAAAAGTTGTGTAATAGGCCTATTTCATTGTTCGATAAGTCAGTATCGTATTAATGGCTGCTTAATGAAGAGAAACTGTAATCTACACAAGGTACATTTTTGATAAGAAAATGTGTGTACTGATTCTGTTCTCAAAACTAATTATTATGTGCAGAAAATAATCAGTAAGATTTAAGGAAAGAATCAAGTAGAAGCAACAGTCTTGCATAATGATGTAAAATGATTTCCAAATACTTGTCATTATTGCTACTAGTTTGGAGTAATCCAGGCTGTATTTACCTCAGAGTGAAACTGTGTGACATGGAAATTTAATTTCAAATCTCTGATGCAACTTTAAAGGTGTCAGCAATGAAAATCCTTTTCACTTACACCCGAGATGAGGAGTATGATATAATAACTCGGCATGACATTTTCCGTTCCTGTAAGCCACACAGTGTATACACACTGAAGGGCTTAAACAGCTTAAAATTTGCATTAAATTAATTAAACATGAAGTGCAGAAATATTCTGAGGCAGGAACTTTTTCTTGTTTGTTTTTAGCACCATTCCCATTCGAGTTAAGATGCATCCAAATTTCTCTGAATGTCCTTGAGATGTCCTACATAACGTCAAAGGAACTACTTTATTAATACTCAAAGACGGTATTGCAGAGATCTGAGGTGACCCAGAAGCCAAGGGCTACTCTGACAGGATTACAGAGTTGCTCGGCTTCAACATGGGAGGCTGCGCAGAGGAAAGCCAAAAAAACATGACAGCCAGCACAGAGACTTCAAAAAAGGCATGTCAAAGATTCTGAGCCTGAAGCAAAGAAAGTGAAAATGGAGCTATTGGCCTTTAATGTTAAATATTACAGAGTCCATATGAAGTAGTGATGGTGGATGTGCATGTCCATTAGCAGTATATTTGAGTACATTTCAATTTGGAAATAGGAGGTCTTAGACAGATTTTGT
This sequence comes from Seriola dumerili, assembly GCF_002260705.1. Taxonomy (NCBI): domain Eukaryota; kingdom Metazoa; phylum Chordata; class Actinopteri; order Carangiformes; family Carangidae; genus Seriola; species Seriola dumerili. The sequence goes on from NW_019174266.1 coordinate 5,101,883, forward strand.
AGAAAACCGACCTGACCTGTTGTGCATAAATGACCTTTCAGAAAAGAGAGACCCGATCCAGGGGGGACTGGAGCGCAGTGAGACCCAACCTGAATAGACCCAGGGATTGTTAGACCTGAACCAAAATGCGGTCGACCCAAAAGGACCGTAGCGGAGAGAGAACACAAACACCAGCAGAAGCGTGACGTCCTATCAGTACATTTGATCAGTTAACAAGCAGCCATGGTGGAAAAGAGCAGCAATGTAATAATAATAATCTCCAAAGAACAGATGTGAAGTTATAGAAACATCAATAATTAGTTTATATGCTTCAAAGACAAATTTATATAAATAGTTTTCACCTCCTGCACCAACAAGAAAAACAGGCTCCTGATTGAACTAAAATAAGCTCGGCTTCAGCTTCAGCTCAGATCCACTCAGATATTGGGCTTATTGTCACACAGACTCGAGACCTGTGGCAGTAAAAAGAGACCCGACCCAATTAGACTGTAGAATTCTGATCTGGTCCGACTCGGGACACGGGTTTCATTCAAATGAAGTAATAACTAAGTAATACATTTTATAGCGTGCTTAATGATTGAAATGTTACATTAAATATTTCTGACCAATCAATCAACAGTGCGTTTAGAGTGTACATTTTCATTAAGACTGATGCCCAAATGATCACTGCGCCTCTTCTCATCACCTGTCATCAGCTTTTGCATTTATGAAGCTACAGTAAGTGTCTACAGCCGTACACTCTGGGCTGCTTGTCACTGACAGACACCTGAGAGCTGTAGTTGAGGGGAAAACAGGGGAAATTCCTCAGAAGCCAAAACCAAAAACACAGCGGCTATGATGTCAGATTGGGGCAAAGATTTATGTTCCACCAGCACAGTGATTCTCATCACAGCACCAAATACACTGAGGAATTTTATTTCGAACAAGATTGTGAAAGTCCTTTAAAACTGAGTCGGAGTTCAGACTTGAGTCATGATGAAAAATCTTTGCAGTAGCTTGAAGATGGTTTTTGAGATACTCTTCATTCGTCTTGACAGAGCTTGAGTAAATCTGTGGGTAGAATTACAGGAAATCCAAAACTGATGTGCTCAGTTAGCAGCTGTACATTAAAGACAACTCAAGGCTGTATCGGTGTCAAGATAAAAAAGGTAAAAAAATGAGTGGAATCAATATTCCCATCAAACTCTGGGCGAAAAAGAAAATAAACAAATTTCACAAAATACTGGAACTATTTCTTTAGGAAAATCTTCATTAGTACTGGAGGCAGTAATACTAAAAATCCCATTCATAGTCATCCATTGTCACAGCTACTTAAGTGAAGAGACAGTCTAACACAAAGACCAAATGCTAATTTAAAATAAAATCATTAAAGGCTTTTAACAACTTGTGGTATAATTTCTAAAACTCCTCACTGGAGAAAGCACATCATGAAAGCCTAGTCATTCATTTGCCCAGCCTTGATTTACATCCTGCCACCACCAGCTGCCAGAGCCATTTTGTGTTGGAGTGTTTGGAGAGCTTAGGGGGGCGGGCTGTTGAAGGCGTTTTAGAAAAGGTCTGGGTTCTTTTAATGTGACAGAAAATCTGAACTCGAGGACCTCTCTACTACCCTGCGCACATAGACAAACGACATTTGCAGTTGTATCTAGCCATGGCCGAGCACTCATGTTTTGAGGCCATAGAGTGAAGCAAGAGACTTGTGGCCAAGTGTCAGCTGGTTCCTGTAAACATATATAAATACCTTATACACTCGCTGCTTTATGCCAGAGGCAGCAAGAGAAAAATGAGGTCTGAACTGTGACTTGTGTGTGGGAGGGAAAAAGATTGTAAGGCAGGGATGGTTATACCATTGAAAAGAGGAAATGAGGGTGAAGGAGAGAGGGAAAATGGGGTGAGCAAGAGAGGTTTCCTAAGCTAATAAAATGCTTGGAGGGATGGAAGCTGCCAGCCAGCATTCCTGTGCCATTAGATAAGTTAGTTCACTGCAGCCTCCAGTTTCTCTGCAGTGCTGAAGTGGCAAGCTGAGGTCACCACCGGGGAGTGAGCGGGGGTGGTGGGGGCAATAAATTCAGAGTGTTGTTCTGCACCGTCGTTGCTCTTAATCCTCTGAAGCTGTTTGGTCGATGATTTATTTTTGAATATACGGGCAAAATCTACAAAAATCTGCACTCAGTGCTGTGCGGTTAAATGTACAAAGTGCAGGGATTTAGTTGAGTCATTTTGTACAAATCTGCATACTTGTGACATTTCGGTGACGTGGGAGCTGTTGCCAAGTGAAGAGTATTCTGTTTCTTGAGGAGAAACATACATAGAGAGTGGTGTGATCCTCTGGAACTAATTTTAGATTTTAAATGCAAGGTCAGATATCACACTCAGTACAGGTCGGATTGTGTAGCTCACACTGAGTGCTACCAAATTCACACTAGCCAAATGGCAACACAGTAGCTTCTAAGTGTGACAGATTGCAGCAATTCCAGTGAAGTCAAGGAGTTTTTCTTGCACACTCCGTTACAGTCCGTCTAACTGAACCATTCACGCTGAAATCGTTTAAGCCAGTAGCTTGTTGTTTGTTTTTAAGAAGCTGTAGTAGTAGATCTATATTATCCCCAAGGTAGCAAATTCCTGGGTTGCAAAGTGAGACAGAGGACTACAAAATATTATTTGCCTCCAAATAATTCTCCTTCAGGGAGATCTCCTGTACTGTGAGATGGCTTATTTAAATGGAAAGGCTGTTCAGTGAGTGAGTATTCCCCGGTAACCTCACTGTGATCATTCTTAGCGAGACCTTCTGCCAGTATTTTATACAGGTTTTACAATACCGACTGCAGTTGAGTCTGTTCCAAGTCATTTAGAAGATATCAGTCTGTCTTGCCCCTACGGCTTTACTGTGTGAAGAAGATTAAAAAAGGATCTTTCACTTGTATGACTTGTATAACTGTCTTGCATATGACACCCTTTAGCAAAGATCAACACGTAGATGCAGCAGACACGATGCTCTTTGTGCTCACATAGTGCAGTCAGTTATAAAGTAATCTCAGTGTAAAACATTCTCTCTTGCTTTTAACTGTATTTCACTATATTATTGTCATATTTGGCATAAAGTAAATGACCTTTGTCTCTTCTCTTCTTTGTCTCGCAGGTATGCTGGTGGTCAATGTTACTTGGAGAAACAAGACGTATGTGGGCACCCTGTTGGACTGTACACGGCATGACTGGGCTCCCCCCAGGTAAGGAGCATTTTTATTTTCACTAGAGAGCGCAGGCGGACGTTTTTTTTTTTTTTTTAATTTAAATATGCATCACCTAATCTGCACTTGTTATGTTAATGACATATCACTTGTGTGGTGTTGTTAAAACTAAGGCTACATGCACACATTTTGCATAGCATTTGCACTTTACAAAGACTTTACTGTTACACATGGTAGTTGTAGATGTCGAGGTAGAAAAGAGTCATGATTACTATGAATTATTGATACATTCTCTCTATCTAAGCTGCACTTGGTCTCTTAACCTTTTCATATTCTGTGTGATATGAATCTGCTGCAGCAGAATCAGCTCAAGTATATATAGCTGAATGCACTGACTTGCCTATGTGCAGCTGGACCTTCCATGTTAGTCTTTATCTCGAGCCTGGAGAAGCAGGATTCACTGGCAAACGGCTGACATCCCAGGAGGTAGTTGTGGAAATAGAAAGCAGCTCTAACAAGCCAGATTGCAAAATCCAATTATTGGACTAATAGCTTTTCCTCAACACTGTATAACATTCTCTATCACAAAGGCTGCAATTTCTTAGATCAGTGTTATGTGGGTGGTAGTTTAAGGTGTTCGTAATTTCTGAACATTTGCCTTTGTTATGCTAAATACACAGGTTGTGTAAAATATATTTCCAAACACTTGCTTTGATTTGGAACACCTGCACTGTATCTACATGTAAATATAAATCTATATTTTAAACGCATGGTTAAGTGCAGTAGAAAAAAAAAAAATCAAGATTAAAGCAGCACTAATGGAAAACAAGGATAGGCTGTATCACACTAATGTATCACAGTATATCACAATAATGTTCAGTAAGTGAGGTTTGCACAGTAAGTGAGGTTTGCTGGGCTGTATTTGCACCAACATGGTCTTACAGTTTGCAGCACGACTACATTAGGGACACACCATGAATAATTCAGAAAGCTTTCAGCGGACTGAATATAAACCCGGGCTTGTAATGAGTCTAAATTCCTCTACCACTCTCAGACTACGGATGTATTCACATCCCCTGCTGGGGCTGAAATTGTTTGGAGAGACTTGTAGAGGAAGCTGTGAGTCATAGCAGCCCAATGTTTCTCTTTGTCACAGATTGCTAACCTTCACTGCTGTGCAGAAAGATAATTACATTACTGTTATGGAGAGATAAGGCCAAACTGCTATTTTAAGTATTTGAATGACTGTATGTTTTGATTACAAAGCAGCTGGAATGTTCACTGCTGTCTTTTCCAATGATGTTTACATTTTCATTTGGAAAATCGTGACTATGTTTAAAGTGCTTACTCACTTGTAGTGCGCAAAATATCAGCTTGATATGCAATGAGAGGACAGGGACATAACAATGGTGTACATATTCACAATATCTTTGCCTTTGCTGTTTATTTTGGGTTCGGGACTCAAAAGGACTGAAACTACTTTACGTTGTCATCGTTGGTTATTGTTATGACTTATTTTCTGTATTCGGAATTCTGTCAGGTAATGTGGAAGTGTGGCATGTTATTTGGCATACCAATACAGTAAATAACTGTGTATGTGAGATTCTCAGTAAGAAATATAAACAAACCTCTGGTAGAACAAATTAACTTGAGAAGAATATGGCCAACCACAGACATATCCTAAAATCTTGTAAATACGTGTTGAATAGAGGTAAACAATAATGTCTTCAGAAGCATAGCAGTGTTTCCCATATATTGATTTGTTTGTGGCGGCCTGCCACAATATTAACATTGACAGCCATTAGAGTCATATAGTGATTTTCTTTTCTTTTTTTTTTTACAATTTCTAATGGGTCAAAATCTTGTACACCTGTGCGTAGCACATTGATCTGCTCTCCTTGCCCCGCTCTCACTCTCACAAATGCATTGACAACGGACCTGTCTGTCATAGTCGGACTGGCCATCGGTGGGCTGGTGGGCCGTTAAAAAAAATCCATAAAATTTTTACCATCCCTGTCTGTCTCTTTACCGGCCCTCTCTGTGTCTGTGATTCGCGTGCGGGAGCTTGCTTGTATGTGCTGGACTGAGCTCACTGGCCAATCACAATATGCAATCAACCCATGTTATTTGTTTGACTTAACATAAAGCAGTGGAGCTGTATATGTTGTTCAGGTACCACTTGGGAATTAAAATATTTGCCCCCTAAAATCCTTGGGAAACACTGCATAGGTATTAAAAAAAAAAAAAAACAACATTAGAGAGCATTACAATCGCCAAACCTGACAATTTTTCATTTAACTTTTACAATCAAATGGTTTGGTTCTGTGTAGTTACGTAACAATAAATAATGAGGTTCCATTACACTTAATGGACTGCACCAATGACGATTTTGGTGTGTGATAGTAAAGGAGTTAAATACTGATACTTATTTTTGATCTTATTAAGATCAATTATTGAAATTTCTTCATGTTCTTCATGAAAGAATGTTGATCGTTGTCAAAAAAGCCAATTATATCCACAGTGATTTAATGTTATTTAATGTTAAAAAATAATGTTAAAATAATAAAAATTTAAATGGCCAATTGGGTAAATTGTTTTTATTGCCAGTGTGTTATTCAGTCCCCACAGCCATGGTCATTTCAAAATTTTTGGAGTCATGGATTTTCCTTTGTTTCATTTCAGAATCTAAACTAAAGCAGAGTTGCATGGAAATCAGCCATTGATACTGTGACATCACTAATTCTTATTTTCAACACTACTGCAGGTTTTGTGAATCCCCTACAAGTGATCTGGAGATGAGAAATGGCCGCGGTCGAGGTAAGCGAATGAGACCGAACAGCAACACCCCTATCAACGAGAACAGCAACTCATCTGACAACAAGGGTACCACCAACAACAAGACACGTGCTGCTTCTAACAGCAAGGGCCGAAGGGGCAGCCAGACGCCATCAGAGCGCCGTACTCCACCGAACAGTAACACAGAGGACATCAAGGCCAGTCCCTCCTCAGCTGGAAAACGCAAGACCAAACCAGCCTCAGACATGGAACCGAATTCCAGCTCAGAGGACACCAAAGGCAACAAACGTATGCGGACAAACTCCAACAGTGGAGGGGTGGGACCAACAGGTCTGCCTATCCCTTCTATTAAGACTGAGCCACTTCCACCTCCCCTCGATCGCAGCTGCCCCTCTCCAGTTCTTATTGACTGCCCACACCCTAACTGCAACAAGAAGTACAAGCACATCAATGGTCTGAAGTACCACCAAGCCCGTGCCCACAATGATGATGACATTAAGTTGGACTTAGATGGAGACAGTGAATACGGAGAGGATTCAACTCTCCACCCTGAACCAGGGAACTGTAATGGAGCCTCTATCTCTCAGAAAGGATCCTTGTCTCCAGCACGTTCAGTTACTCCAAAAGGCAGGAACTTTGATGCTCAAAGTCCTTCCCCATCTCCTGGCAAGTTTGGTTCAAAGCAGAGTAAAAAGAAAATTGCTGAGACAGATCCAGAAACGGGAGGTACACCAATGGACGGGTGTGAGGATGGGCCATGCCTCACTGATGAGGCCAGTAACGATGGTTTAGATGATAAGAGAGGATCAGACAAGTCCAAAAAGGGTAGCACTGGCACAAAGGCTGATAAAATGGCCCAGAAAAACATGAAGTCTCCACGGCCCATTGGCCCTGGCTCTACTGCATCCCAGCAAATGTACTCTTTTCCTCCTGGAAACCCAAATTCTTCCCCAGGGCTTACCCCAATGATACAAGGTATCCCTAAGAGTCCGCAAATGAAAGGCACACAGCCTAAACCCCCTGCCATTGGAGATCCTGCCTCAGGTAGTTCCAAAGACAAGAAGAAGAAAGACAAGAAGAAAAAAGATAGTGGAAAGGAGGCTGACAGCCCCAAGCCTCCGGGAAAGGGAGGAAAACTAGAGGAAGGAAAGCTTCCATACTCTGAACCTTCTGATCAAGGAAACAAGGGGGAAGGACTCCTCAATGGCTCCTCAGATCCTCATCAGAGTCGCTTGGCCAGTATCAAGGCTGAGGCTGACAAGATTTACAGCTTTTCTGACAATGCCCCTAGCCCATCCATTGGTGTAGCCAGTCGAATAGATGGCAGTGGGATGCCGCAGCCTCTAACGCCACTTCATGTGGTGAACCAGAATGGTGCTGACAATTCATCAGTCAAAACTAATAGCCCAGCATATTCAGACATTTCAGATGCTGGTGAGGATGGTGAAGGGAAACTAGAAGGTGTCAAAGTCAGGACAGAGGACCAAGCCATCAGGGAAAGTGTCAAAAAAGCACTCTTTCCAAACCAGACACCCAACAAAGAGTCCCCGTACTATGCCGGCTATGATGCGTATTACTCACCCAATTACGTCAACCCCAGTCCCAGCGGGCCCAATCAAGGCACGCCAGTGGCTGAAGGTCAGGTTAAGATCAAAAGGGATGATGACCAAGACCAAGTTGAGGAGAAAGTCAAAGTGGAGGTTCATGAAGACCGCAAACCTGACAGCAGTGCTCCTGGCCAGCAGCAGCAACAGCAGCAGCAGCAGCAGCAGCAGCAGCAGCAGCAGCAGCAGCAGCAACAGCAACAGCAACAGCAACAGCAGCAACAGCAACAGCAGCAACAGCAACCCTCAGTCATCCAACAGCGATCCAACATGTACATGCAACCTCTTTACTACAACCAGTATGCTTATGTCCCCCCATATGCATACCATCCCGATCAAGCCTACCATAACCACTTGATGAACACCAACCCAGCCTACCGGCAACAGTATGAGGAGCG